>NC_139345.1:2975757-3100757 GCF_055883805.1 Amblyomma maculatum | reverse complement strand
TAAGCGCAACTGGACTTCACTCCTTCTTTTAATTTTCTATCCCCTGCATCCCATTCTCCCTTTCTCAACTTATGCCTAGTGGCAAACTTTTCGAAAAAAAAATTGAATGACCTTGGAAGTTGCAATGCGAAAAGTAGAGCTGCGCTGTAAAAGGAAATGATGCGATGCCATGAAGACACGTGCATAGGGTCCTAATCATAGCCGCGTAAGAACCGCTCCGACGACGTGCAAAGCTTTTCATGACTCAGGCAAATGGCGGATACAAAGTTCTCTGCCGTTCTTAACAGATTATGCAAGACATCTGCCAAGGCGAGTCTTTCTAGTGCGTGGTTATGGTAAAGAGCAATGAAGAGGTAACTGCTAAGATAGCTCGAGCACCAAATGAAATGCAAGTACCGCTGTGCGATGGCCAGCACGCCTGATATCAGTACAAGCAGAAGACTTGCAGTTTCGCTGAATGCCTGTAAAAATGTCCAAGCCCACTTTAAGATGCGCACTTTGAGGACGGTTGCTTTCGATGTCAGGTTCAGCCCCATCATAGCATTCCTCACTCGCAGTGAAGATGGCGGCTTTTTATGCAGACAGCGACCGCGTGCGCGTTTCAGGCACTGTTATGGAAAGGCTGCTAGAAGGCATTCGAGCGCATCCCTGCGTCTATGATACCAAACGGATTGGCTACAGGGACGTTGAGAGGGGAAAAAAATGCCTGGGATGCAATCCGTCAGCAATGCGGCCGGGTACAGCTGTGAGCTCTTCGCTGCAGTGCGTAATATGGTGTTGTTTCCCTTATCTGCAGTACTTTCAGTGGAAGAATACCAGAAACTGTGGAAGCGACTTCGCATAGTGTTGTGACAGGTACACGCCGGAATCGAAAGCCGTTCGATTTGGCGACACGAAACGGCGGCGCGGCTCAACAACATGATAATTCGCCAAATCGATGAAATTCTACAGGATTTCCGACCGAAAAAGCGATCCTCCTGACTGTAAATTCTAATTATTCTGCAATCGTACAAATACAGATGAGATACAGGTACAGATAATGATTAGTTTTCAGTAAAACACCCACGTACACAGTCATTAGCGTTCCGCCCGTAGCCGTCGTCGACGCGGGCTCAGGCCGTTGCTGGGCTGGACGTCTCCACGGTGGCTGAAAATGCTTTTTGCCACTTGAACATTAGCAGTAAGCACATCGCATCGTTGCCTTGATCACGACAGTAAATTTCTCGATAGGCGACCAGTTCCTCCCAGGATCCCTGTCGTCTGCTCGAAAATGCACACCGAAAGCGCGTACCAGCGCTCAAGGGTATCTTGTGCGCATGCACGCCGCGGCACCATGTTCGTCAGCCGCGCCAGACTGTAGAAGAGGCAGTTTCTTGACGCGCCCGTCGTAGCCGGCATAATGTGACCGACGTTACCGGCTCTGCCAGTCGCGTCGACAACGTTGGACTATAACGGGCGCTTAATGGCCTTGTCTCGTGCACCAACTGCGCTCGTTTCCGCGCAGTGCTCGGCTACGTGTGGCGTGGGCACGCAGACACGGGCAGTGGAGTGCCGTGACCTTCGCGGCCGCAAGAGCCACCTGTGCGACCCTAAGCGACGGCCGAGGTCCAAGCAGCAGTGCTCATCCGGAAACCCCTGCTTCTTCAAGGGTGAGTAGTGCGTGGTACTCAATACCTGCAGGTACTGCACTCATGGTATAGCCAAATTCTCTATTTCGAACGAGGAAGCCACGCCTTAGCCGAAATCGAAGGGCGCTGGCTCCTGGATGCGATCAGTGTTGGAAGCCCGCATTCACAGGATCACGTCTAGGCTAACGTCTTCACAGAAGGCAAGTTTCTGACCTTCATTCGGTTTATCAGTACGTACAATTTTCACCTATTCCCCATAGCCGCTTAGCACATATGATGCTGTCCGGTGGCCTTGTTGCTTTCGATGCTCCAAAGACGCTGACACGGTGATTTTCGTTACACTTCTGAAGTCATTCCGACGAGCAAGGCACCATTGCCAACAATCACGCGTTGAGCTGCCTGACTTCTTTTAGAAAGCATTATGTATACACCGTATCCTTGCGATATTATCTCAAAGCTAATCACAAATTTTTAGCCTTAGTGCCTTGCCGCCTATGGCTGCAGCCTGCAGGGAGGATGTGATACTCAATGGCGCTACACAATGGGAAAAACAGGGACCGCGAACAGCAGAAACAAATTTGTATTACTGCGTAAATTACCAAACAGACCATGGTTTTCTGTCGAGTATGCCGAAGTGTCATCTGACTTGAAGAGTATCCACACAGATTAGAAAGTTATCGCTGTCTGGAAGCCCTTTTCCACTGCACTGTCTCTGGCAGTTCCGACGTTCAAGGTCCGCTGGCACGTCCCCTAGTGATAGACACTTGCAGAGGCGAGTAGCGGCTATAAAATAATTTGCGCCAAGACAACAGGTTACTCTTATGACGCTGTACTTGAGTAACGGCGAGAGAAGCTTTTTCCTTCACACTAATAATATGTCAGTGCTTAACATTATATTTAAAGGAGGCCCCCTCGGCACTCTCAGTTGGGTAGTCTCGGCAAAATCTCGGTAGCCGATTTTCTATTCGAGTAACGAGAAGCATAGGCAATGTACAAGTCCGTATCTAACGCTAAAAAAACGATCTCCTTGCTACTTACACCATTTACACTCATTCTCTATCACCTGCAGGCAAGGAATTCGGATCCCAAGAGGATGCCCCTCCTCAAGGATTCGCGCCATTCAATGCCCACTCTAAGCCACAGCACCAATCACCGGAGCCAAGGTTCGCACTAGGTTCACCTTACCTATTCATAAATAGTTATGAAATTATTTGAAACATATTTTTCCGTGTTTTATGTACAACTGCAGCAAGTTGCAATCCAGCGGTCCAGTCCTGTGCGCCTGTCGCGTACAAGTGCCCCGCGCTGATGTCAGTGTCCCCTTTGTGCACAGCTTCATCGTCGGAGACTGGGGATCCTGCAGCGTCACCTGCGGTGATGGTGTCCAGAAGCGATCAGTGGAGTGCAAGATCTTTCTCGAGTTTTCCCGCACGATGGCTAAGCTGCCGGACAAAGAGTGCACCGGTAGGATGCGTCCCTCCACGGCCACTGTTCTGTGCCGAGGCAGTTGCTCTCTTATAAGGGTGCCCATCTAAATTTAGGCAAGGAATTAAAAATGAAACATTTGAGGTAGACCAGAGAAACCACTTGTGTACAGCTGCCGGCCATCTGTCGCAGCACAGAATTTTTTAAATTTTGCTAACTAATTAGTAATTAGTATACTTTTTCTAATTTACTAATCATTGCCTTTAGACAATAACTGGATTTGCAAAGTTGGAAAGCACCTTCCAAAATGCCCATTATATTTATTTTCGATGAAGAAAGCCTTACGTGTATCGTTTTTCCAAACTCTAAAGAAAACCCGCGAAATACAAAAGTATATCACGTGAATGGCACATTCGTGCGCCACGATTGTGCTGCTCTCGACCGGTTTCAGTGAACGAAATCAGCTGCCGCCTTGGCTCCATGTCCCAAATGCAGTGGCAGCCGATGAGTGTGTGGTGGTTTCTTCGTCCGCTTCAGGCAGTCGGCGCACGTGACGGCGCAAGTCGCAGCGAGCTCACCGCGTTGGCTGCAACCATCGCCAACATATCAGCCTACCGCTGGGGCTGGGCTGAGAGTCACGGCCACAGCTAATTTCGTTCACTCAGACCATATCATATGATTGAGGGCACCACAATCATGGCGCACAAATGTGTTAGTCACATGATATATATATATAAGATGAGGTAGGGGCGCACAAACGAAAACAACGGTTTATTTCGTTTGTGCGCTCCTACCTCATCTTATACATATTCTGGATCCTGGAAGACTTTTATGATATATATATATATATATATATTGTCACGTCTCGATTGAACGCCAAGGAGGACCCAAAGATAGGACGGGTTTAATAAATCAACCTGGACGAGTCTTGCGCTCCAACTTCCTTCTCTTCCAGGCTCGCGCTTGTGGGGCCCAGTCATCATCTTTGGCGTCGTCTTCTATGCGGCATTTGCCCCCCTCCTCAGGAAGCATCGTCCCGATGAGCACAAAAGGGAGTAGGGGGTCAAGGTCAGTCCGAGTTGTACGGCTTCATGCGTACAACGTGGACGACGTCGGCTTGTTGCTGGCGTCGCTTCGAGGTCGACACCCCGTCTGGCACCACCTCATAAGTGACGTCGGTTAAACGTCGCTGAACAACATATGGCCCGAAATATCGCCGCAATAGTTTTTCGGAGAGTCCACGGCGGCGAATAGGCGTCCAGACCCACACTTTGTCGCCAGGTTCGTACATGACATGTCGGCGTCTATGATTGTAGCGTCGTGCATCATGCTCTTGCTGATTCTTGATCCGCACACGCGCTAGTTGGCGGGCTTCCTCTGCACGCTGAGCGAATTCCTCGGCGTCCTGATCGAGATCGTCGGTGTCGGCATTCGGGAGCAACATTGCATCCAGCATAGTTGTTACTGGTCGCCCGTGAAGGAGGCTGAATGGTGTCATACGAGTGGTGTCTTGGCGTGCCGTATTGTAGGCGAACGTGACGTAGGGAAGAATTTCGTCCCAATTCTTGTGGTTCACGTCAACGTACATGCAAAGCATGTCTGCAATGGTTTTATTGAGGCGTTCCGTCAACCCATTGGTTTGGGGGTGATAGGCTGTAGTTTTACGGTGACTGGTACCACTGAGGCGGAGAACGGTCTCCAAAAGTTCGGCCGTAAATGCAGTTCCTCGGTCAGTTATAATGAGCGCCGGAGCGCCATGCCTCAGGACAATGTTCTCCACGAAGAACCGAGCTGCTTCGGCGGCGGTACCCCTTGGCAGAGCCTTGGTCTCCGCGTAGCGGGTTAGATAATCGGTGGCGACAATTATCCATTTATTTCCGGCTGTCGACGTCGGAAATGGTCCCAGGAGGTCCATGCCGATTTGCTTAAAAGGTGTTGTTGGCACTTGAAGAGGATGGAGTAGGCCAGCTGGTTTTACAGGGGGTGACTTACGGCGCTGGCAGTCTATGCACGTACGTACATAGTGTTTCACTGTCGCAGGCAGTTTTGGCCAGTAGTATCCGTGCTGGACTCTAGCCAACGTGCGGGTGTAGCCTAGGTGACCGGCGGTTGGCTCGTCGTGACACGCTTGCAGAACTTCACTGCGGAGAACAGATGGGACGACGAGTAGATGACTGTTTCCCCCAGGGCGGAAGTTCTTCTTGTAAAGCACGTTGTTGCGAATAAAGAATGAAGAGATTACTCGGGTGAAAACCTTAGGCACAACGGTAGTTCGTTTTTCCAAGAAATCAATAAGAGGGAGCAATTCCTGGTCTTCTCGCTGCTGTTGGGAAAGCGTTGCGTCATCTATGACACCTAAAAATGCAGTGTCTTCATCGGTCATAGTGAAAGGTTCGACCGGCGCTCGCGAAAGGCAGTCAGCATCCGCGTGCTTTTTCCCAGATTTGTAAATAACTGCCATGTCGAATTCTTGTAATCGAAGGCTCCAACGCGCGAGTCTCCCTGAAGGGTCCTTTAGATTCGTCAGCCAACAGAGCGAGTGATGGTCGCTAACGACTTGAAAGGGGCGAGCGTACAAATAAGGGCGGAACTTCATAACCGCCCATACCACTGCAAGGCATTCTTTTTCGGTTGCCGAGTAGTTCGCTTCTGCTTTAGATAGGGTCCTGCTGGCGTAAGCAATTACTTTTTCTACACCACCCTGGCGCTGCACCAGCACAGCACCTAAGCCCACGTTGCTGGCATCCGTATGAAGCAGTGTAGGGGCGTCGTCATCAAAGTGCGCCAGGACAGGTGGTGTCTGTAAACGTCTCCGCAGCTCATTAAACGCTTGTTCCTGTTCTTCATCCCAGTGAAAGACAGCATTGTCACGCGTCAGCGAAGTTAATGGCCAGGCAATTCGTGAGAAACCAGCAATAAACCGGCGGTAATAGGCGCAAAGACCCAGGAAACGCCGCAATGTCTTTTTGTCCGTAGGTGTCGGGAACTTGGCGACTGCGGAGAGCTTTTCAGGATCAGGCCGGACACCTTCTTGGCTAACGACGTGACCTAAGAATTGCAGCTCCTCGTACCCGAAGTGGCACTTCTCGGGTTTTAGTGTGAGGCCCGCAGATCGTATGGCCTGAAATACAGCTAGCAGACGGCGTAGATGCTCTTCAAATGTGGCCGAAAACACAATCACGTCGTCAAGATACACCAGGCATGTTTGCCACTTAAGTCCCGAGAGCACAGTATCCATCAACCTCTGAAATGTTGCTGGTGCTGAGCATAAACCGAACGGAAGGACCTTAAACTCGTACAATCCATCGGGAGTGACGAATGCTGTCTTCTCCCGATCTCTCTCGTCTACTTCTATCTGCCAATATCCACTTTTCAAGTCCATTGATGAGAAGTAACGTGCATTTCGTAGGCGATCAAGGGAATCGTCGATGCGAGGAAGAGGGTACACGTCTTTTTTAGTTACTTGGTTGAGCTTGCGGTAATCTATGCAAAATCGTAAGCTGCCGTCCTTCTTTTTAACAAGTACCACGGGGGAAGCCCAGGGGCTCTGTGACGGCTGGATAACGTCGTCTCTAAGCATTTCGGCCACCTGGCGCTGAATGGCTGCACGTTCTTTCGGAGCTACACGGTAAGGATTTTGTCGAATCGGGCGAATCGAGTCATCCGTGATGATTCGATGTTTTGTCAAAGGCGTTTGGCCGATCCGCGATTCGGAAGCAAAGCAGTCTCGAAATTGATCTATGAGATCCAAAAGACGGTCCCGTTCTGAAGAAGACAAATTTTTACTCACATCGACGATGGTTACGGGCGTCTTGCACATTGATCCTTCCTGTTGCAGTGAGAAGCAGTGCTGCGCCTTTGGGACGCTGTCGAAAAAGGCCACAGTTGTGCCTTTCGGAATTTGCTGACGCTCGTCGCTGAAGTTTGTCAGCAGCACTTCGGTCTGTCCATTGGTCAAGTTGACTAGCCCTCGAGCTATAGATACACCTCGGCTTAGTACCAGGGCGACTGCCCTTTCGGCGATACCATCGCCGGTATGCGCCATGTCGCACTTCACTTCAACAAGAGAGCATGATCGCGGAGGTAATGTCACTGTCTCATTGGCGACACGTAAGGGCATCAGTGGTACTTCCGCACAACCAAGGTCTTCATGATTGATGGTGAAGGCAACGACGCTGTCACGAATGCTGATTACAGCCCCATGAAGACGCAGAAAGTCCATGCCCAAGATGAGATCTTTGCAACAGTCAGGGAGAATAACGAAGCTGCCAACAAACACCGCGTTTCCTATTCCTATCCGGGCAGTGCACTTCCCTGTCGGTGCCAGTAGCTGGCCTCCAGCACTTCTTATTACTGGCCCAGTCCATTCGGTTTTTACTTTGCGCAGCGTGTCAGCCAGTTTCTGGCTAATAATTGAAAAATCCGCCCCGGTATCCACCAGAGCATGTACCTCCAGCCCATCAATGGAAACGGCGAGGTCAGCGCTAACAACGTTATCTGGGTTGCTCGTCTCTTTCGGCATTTTCGGCGGAAGTGCGGCAAGGTCAGCGGTATCAGCTTCGTCGTCGGGGCTGCTCATCTGATGCGGCATTTTCGGTGGTAATGTAGGCGGCATTTTCGGCGGTAGTGCGGCAATGTCAATACTAACGGCAGCGTCAGAAGCACGGGCTGTCGGCTGTTGCGGCGGTGGTGAGGGTTTTGACACTTTTAGACTGTGTGCAACCTCCCCTCGTGAGGTTGCGGCTGTTAGTTTCCCCGGTGAGGGCTAGGGGACCGCCGTCCGCCAACGTCAGCATTGCCACGACGCATCGGCGGAGAATAACGCTGTGGCGATGGGGAGGAGCGGCGGCGGAAGCCCGGGGATTCGGTTTCCCTGCTGACCGGAAGGCCATCGTCGGTTTGGGCAGTGTCAGCGTCGAAGCGGCGGCGAGCAGAAGCAGACGGAAAGGCCTGCCCCTCTTCGCGGTAACGGCAGTACCGATATACGTGGCCAGGTTGTCCGCAGTAGAAACAGAGTGGCCGGCTGTCATAACTGCGCCACCTGTCCGTTCGGCGTAGTTGAGAGCACCTGGAAGGCGCCCACTGAGGCCCCTGGAAGAATCGCGTCTCCTGACGGCTTGGTGCGCTCGGTGAGGCGTGGTCTGGAGGCGGGCGACGTAGGACCGCGGCGTAGCTCTCAGATTGCGGCTCGTGATAAGGTGCAGGAATGTTGGCCGGGTAGTTGACCGGTTGTGGAACGCGGTATGGTGGTTCGGAAATGACTGCCGCGTTGTCGACTGGATGAAATTCGTTGCACTGGGCAGACGGTGTTAGGGAGCACCGAATTTCATTCCTTACAGCCTGCACGAGGGCCTCTGACGACTGAGCTTTCGTAACCGAAATTCGCTGCAACTCCTCAAGGACAATTTCTCTAATCATGTCTCGAAGAGTGGTCTGATCTGTTGCAGTCAGCGCCGCCGCAGTCGTCGGGGCACAGCCGGCTGGTCGGTTGTACTGGCGGCACCGATCTTGGAGGGCTCGCTCTATAGCCGTAGCGTCCTTAATGAACTCACTCACGGTTTTAGGTGGGTTGCGTACTAAGCCGGCAAACACCTGTTCTTTGACACCGTGCATGAGATGCCGTAACTTCTTTGGCTCACTCATATCAGGGTCGGCACGGCGAAAAAGGCGAGCCATGTCTTCCGCAAACATAGCCACGCTCTCATTCGGCTTCTGGACACGCACTTCAAGCAGGCGCAGCGCATTGTCGCGTCGATCAGTTCTCGCAAAGGTGTCTACAAGCTGGCGGCGGAAGTCGTTCCATGTGGATAAGCTGGCCTCGTGGTTTTCAAACCACGTTCTAGCATTATCCTGAAGGGCAAAATAAACATTGCAAAGCTTGTGATCTTCGCTCCACTGATTAATCTTGGCCACTCGCTCAAACTGGTCAAGCCAGTCCTCGACATCTTCAAACGCTTCCCCGCGAAAGCACTCTGGCACCTTGGTGTTCTGAAGAGTCACCGGTGTAGGGTTGGGATGTGCCATGGCTTTGGAGACCTGATGGACTTGGTCGTTTGAAGAGTAGCTTGGCAGATGGTTGTACTCCGGGGCTAGGCCTAGAAGGCGGCGGCTAGCGCGATGTACAGGCGTGTCGATGTCTGGGATTCGCTGTGGACTGCCGGAAGGAGTCTTATGCATACCCCAGCGCGCTCCACCAGTGTCACGTCTCGATTGAACGCCAAGGAGGACCCAAAGATAGGACGGGTTTAATAAATCAACCTGGACGAGTCTTGCGCTCCAACTTCCTTCTCTTCCAGGCTCGCGCTTGTGGGGCCCAGTCATCATCTTTGGCGTCGTCTTCTATGCGGCAATATTGTATTTGTATTTCGCGGGTTTTCTCTTAAAACTTGTAAAAACGACACGGATGAGGCTTTATTTATCGGAAATTAGTAGAATGGGGGTTTTAGAAAGTGCTCTCCAACTTTTTAAATCACTATTACTGTCTAAAGGCAATACTGTGGTGCGCCAGATGGCTAGCAGTTGTATACAAGTGGTTTCTCTTGCCTATCTGAAACGTTTTATTTTTTAACCCTTGGGCTAAAGTTAGCTTGGACACCCGGTATATCCTGCAAACCAGCGCCCGGTTAAAAGACTCTGACTAATGTGGTCTTGCAAGCGTTATATTCACCTTCATAAAATATGCGAAGTGTGGTTAGGGACAGATTCGTCGGCCGCTATTGGAGAAAGATTTTCTTGGCTCGTACTTTTATATTCACTCAGCGGATTCCGACAGCTGGGCTCAAAGGAATGAAAGGTGTTTATATATGATATTGGACACTGAGCTGTGCTTGTAGCAGAGGAAAGGGGTGAGGATTAAGCCCACAGGCAAACAAAAAAGTGTTTTTCTCAGAGTCATGGCAAGGTAAGAGAAAGCCAACTGGAAACTTTGGAAAAGCTCTAGTGAATACTCAAAACCCGCACGAACTTCTTCACAGGACAGCTGGTGCTTATTTCAGCGCAAAACAAGGGGGCTTTTTCTTACAGGCGGCTGTTGCGTAAAGCGGATGTGAGCCTTACTTGTTGAAGGCTGTCGTGTGCCATTTTGCCTAGGATGTGCGAAGTGCGATGTTAGATCCCGCGCCAAAACGCGTGCGCGACGGCGCAGGCATCCGACCAGCAGAGATGCAGCGCTGCACGATGCGGCCCTGCGCTCTGGACCAGAACCGTGGGGACTCCGACGAGGAGGAAGCCGACGAGGAAGGCGACACCACGTCCGATGCGAAGCCAGGCACTCCATACTCGTGGCGCTCGGTCGGATACACACCCTGCTCGGCCTCCTGTCTGGGAGGTGGGTCTCGTGTGCTGAATAAGTGCTGAAAAAGCATTTAATAAGAATGAAACGATACATGACCCCGCTGAAAATTACCGACAGGCTAGGTCATTACGTCGTTCCCTAGCCAAGGCTCGACTTTCTCTGGCGAGACTTCTTCCTTCATCGAATGACAGTCCCAACCGGCTTTGTCTAGGGAGAAATGGTCAAACTCAGGAACCTAGGTTCCTGGAAGGCCATGGATTCCAATCTCACCATCTCATCTCAAAGGTGATACCCGAGTTGGCCATTCGGTCATAGCACGGGGTTGCGTTACGCTACAAAACCTGACGACCAGTTGGTGCACGGATGTGTCAACTGCCAACCACCTGCCAGATCTAGTATGCCCATGGTTTTTCGTTCCCAACGCCGACGCCGGATTTTCTGGAAAACTGAGTATCAAAGCTGCCGCGTTAAAAGGGCGGATTAACAGCAGGTCTCACTGCTCAATTGGCTCCTTAACCACAACTTGAGAGAAGGGACGGAAGGGGAGTGAACGAGAAACGCAACATGCTATGCAGTGCAAGGCTCAGAAATAACTTCGACCACCGACTGACCTTTAATGTACAGTGGCTACCTAAAATGCCAACTCTTCGCCATTGGGCTGCCGTTCTCTTGAGTTAATAAAACGCTCCGGTATTTTCCTTCTTTTCGCGATGCCTGCGATGATGTGGCACCGCTAGTTGAGACATACCCATACCCCATCGCGCTAACTTCCAAGCCCACCCGTATGACGTCATCTCAGGTGGCACATCGAACGTCATCGAGTATGCCACCTGCCTGCCTATACACCCCTATTGCAGTAAAGATGCATCTATATTCCAAATGGGACAATACGTTCATGGTGGCTCGGGTCCACCTAGGCAGTGCAGCGCTGTTTTTGTGGAGGGGGCAGGTGGTTAAGATATACCGAGGCCGCTTATCTTGGAGAAAACGTATTGTACGGCTATCGTTGTAGACATATAGCGCCCTCACTACGCTAACTGCTGCTACCAAGGCTGTGACGTAAGAACTTGCACACGGTTCTGAAAGGTGGGGAGTCGAAGTAGTGCACGATGACGGGTGGCGCGCTTCATCACTGTTGCATTTACTGGTGTCTGATCCCGCCGTCGACGGGACTGCGGCCACTGCTCGAGGAAGGCGAGCGAGGCCGCTCAAGTGCAGTCCGGATGCACCGTCTAGCACAGGTGCCGACGGAGGCCGGTCGGGCGCCTTCGACGTAGGTGGTAATTGGCAGGTGACGTGGCCGGGCACTGATTGGTCGTTGGGTTGTGTGACTTCATGAAACCCATGACTTATCTGACACGAGCTGCCAACTAGGGCTTCTCTTTTGAGATGGTCAAATGAGAATGGACCCTCCGGGATGCCTGGAGTGAGACATACATCTTCTCCTCGGGCGCACAAGGGTGTTCGTATGACATGTTTAAATCGAGGATTTATGCCTGTGTTGGGCGGGTTTTCATATAATGTGGCAGCTTATTACTGTAAACTAATGAGTATATATTTGAGAGGGAGAAATTAACGTTTTAGCGATTAGGGAAGAAGCAAAATGTATGTGCGAGAATCCGCAAGGGGATCCGACACAGAGGAACTATTAATGCCGTCGTCCTTAAGTTCAGTTCAACTGAACTAACTAATGAGTATATATTTGAGAGGCAGAAATTAACGTTTTAGCGATTAGGGAAGAAGCAAAATGTATGTGCGAGAATCCGCAAGGGGATCCGACACAGGGGAACTATTAATGCCGTCGTCCTTAAAGGTGGAGATAAAGAGCCCCCGATTTTTTTTCGCTCCTTTTTGAGCAGTAACAGCATCACCTGCACTTGCTTTCCTTCTACTGGATTCTTATTACTGCTGAACACTCGGCACAGTGCGAGGCCATCATTAGGCAGTTCTCGTTCCAAAACTTTGGAGTGATCGCTGCCCAAGGAAAACATTGGCAACAAACCAGTGACACCCGCCTAATGCGCAGCTCCATATGGGAGGATAACGTTTGACAAGTGCCAGGGCATCACGACGCGCTGCCTGTTGTACAAAGCAACCTGCATGTATGTGCAGGCATCCGCGAATCGCTGGTGGAGTGCGTACGCAACGAGGACGACGTGCCGGTGAGCTACGTCATGTGTGACATCAGGGAGAAGCCAGAGACCATCACCCAGACGTGCAACAACAAGCCCTGCCCTCCGAGGTAGCTACTATGGTGTGCGAAACTGGCGGGTGCGCGTTCCCGGGAGGTCATTTTCATTTTACGAGAAGTGTGTGCAGCGCGCTTGGTCTAAAAGATTTCATATCACATTTGCGACGGAGGCACTTCGCCTCCCATGTAGCATCCATCTGCTAGTCACGTTGGAGGCTAGTTTGCCAGAGGGATACAAACCAACGACATGTAGAATAGATAAGTGTTAGTGTTAACCCCATATATATATATAT
Organism: Amblyomma maculatum; assembly: GCF_055883805.1. Lineage (NCBI taxonomy): Eukaryota > Metazoa > Arthropoda > Arachnida > Ixodida > Ixodidae > Amblyomma > Amblyomma maculatum. The sequence continues at coordinate 3,087,926 of NC_139345.1, read as the reverse complement.
ATATATATATATATATATATATATATATATATATATATATATATATTTGGTCATTTTCGAGTTTGCTCATTTTCGGCGCTGCTTCCTGTGTGTCTCTCACGTCCCTGTCTTTTTTTTTTTCGCTTCAGGTTCCGCCAAAAATGATGGGATTAAGTTTTTTAAAAAATATTTAATGCAGGCTAGGGAAATCAGTTGCATACAGCTACCAGCCGTCTTGCGCACCACAAGCAGTTTTTTGTTTCGAAAATAAATAATTAGCTAGTTATGTTAATCCTTCTAATTTGCTTAATATTGACTTTAAACAATGAATGTGATTTGCAAAGTTCGAGAACACCTTCAGAAACCCTCATTCTATATATATTTGCGAATAAGATTACCCCACGTGTATCTTTTTTCGAAGCTTTAAAGAAAGCACGCGGGTTCAAAAAGAAATGACGTCACTAGCGCGTGCCACGATTTCTCTGCTTTCAACCATGTATCGAGCGAACCAAAATCAACTGCGGCCGTGTCTCGAAGGAAGGTTGCAGTGTTAGGCTCATAATTTGGCGATGGCTGCAGCCCTCTCAGCCAGCTCACCGCGCTCGCTTCAACTTGCACCGCCACATGTGCCAACTGGTTCACGAGGGCGAAAAAAACCATTGCATTCATATTGGCCTGCTGCTGCAAACGGGAACACGAAGCCATGGCCGCAGCTGACTTCGTTCATTCAAGCCATGGTTGAGAGCAGCGCATTCGTGACGCGAGGATGCATTAGTCATGTGATCTTTCATATTTGCGGGATCACTTTGGAGCTTGAAAAACGTTCGACTTTCATTTCCGCCAATATATGCAATGCGAGTTTTTCAAGGTGCTCTTCAACTTTGTAGATCACTTTTAGTGTCTAACGTCAAGGTTAAGCAAATTAGAAAAATAACCTTATTAACTAATCAATCGCTTACGTACGTATCTAATATATATATATATATATATATTTTTTTTGTTCTTGAACCTGGATTTTGGTTCATGGCCCTTTTTCCCGAGCATTTCACCCCAGATGAGCCGAGCACCAGGCCGGGGGAAATCTTGTACCCATTGGAAACCGGTGGGTACCCGGTGGCACTGGGGATCGAACCCCGTACCTCCCGAATGCTAGGCGGCGATGTTGGAGCTTGCGTCTAATATATACTTTTATTATGTTTTATTTGCGGTAACGCTAGTTTGGTATCGCTTCGCCGAACGGCGAACTGTTTGCCGCGGCACACGGGGGTCTCTATCTTCACGCGCAGGTGGAACACGTCCGACTTCACGGCGTGCACTAAGCCTTGCGGCGGCGGCTCGCAGTGGCGCTCAGTGCAGTGCGTGCACGAGGTGACCAGGGGCGTAGGAAACACACTCGTCGTCCCCGACGGTCACTGTCCGCAGCCCAGGCCGCTGGAACGGCGAATGTGCAACCTGGTCGACTGCGTGGCGCGATGGAAACCAGACAAGTGGACCAAGGTGGGTCACGAGTTGGACACCTAAACCACTCCGTGAAGTGAAGGTAGGGCGAAGAGAAGATACCGCACATTATATCGCGGTAGGCGGCGGCCACCTTTTGGTGCCTCGGTGTTGTCGGGGTCCTTCAACCATTGTGAGCATTGACGAACTTTGGTAAGTGTATACATCTTTACGCGCAAGCTGCAGTCAGTGCGACAACCGAGTATTGATTATTTGGCTTGTGGAGTTAATGTCCCAAAGCGACTCGGACTATGAGGGACCCCGTACGGACGCTGGCTTCGGATGATTTCGAACACCCGTGGTCCTTTAACGGGCATCGCGCAGTACACGGGCGGTTCGCGTTTCGGCTCCGTCGAAAGGCGGCTCCACCGCGGTCGACGTCAAGCCTGGGCGGCCTAACTCAGTAGTCAAGTGCCCTGACTACTGAGCCACCGCGGCGGGGAATTAGAGAATAGAGAGCACAGTGCAGTGCGAATGAAAGGGCGTCTAAAAAGCAATAGCTCGTCTCGACTAGAGAGAACAGATGGCCCCGGAAACGAGCCGACTCGTGCATTGATTGGGCTGCACACAGCGAATATGCAGAAAATATATAGCTCTTTGATCGCCATGGGTTGCGAGAACGGAAGAACATGAGTAAACGAGCGCGAAATGTATGAAGTATAGAGGCGGGCGTTACTTTGTTTTACAATTTTTGCTTACGAACAAAACTGAATGGTTGCAGTGCTCCAAGAGCTGCGACGGTGGAGTGAAGACCCGCAAGATTCGCTGCCAAAGGGAGCTGGCGTACGGCAGCGTGGCCGAACTTCCTCCGTCCAAGTGTGCGTCACGGAGAAAGCCGCGTGCCGTCAAACCCTGCAACTCGAAGCCGTGCCGGGGTCTCAAGGCCTCCGTGCAGGGAGGGCCCGAACGCAAGGTGACTGTGTCGACATCCTCTCACTTGATCAGGATTGCCATAAGTTCTCACCACTTATGGCAGAAGCGAAAGTTTCTTATGTCGCCCATGGCAACGTAGCGAGTAATGACAGCAAATTATTTAATTGCTCAATGTAGTCTTGCTGAGTTTTTTTTTTTTTTCATACAGAATTCTGGGAAGCCGCATTTCATGTCAGCTTGTTGCACAGAATTTCAGTATCGCGAATTTTGCGAGTGGTAATATGACTCGCTTTTCGGGATTAACTCGGCAAATTGCACGGGAAACCGTTTCCCAAGCGCTGTGCCTTCGCATGTACGCCTATGTTCGAGCCGAGATGGCAGTAAACGCAGTTCATTACGGACAAGACGCACTAGTTTTTTGACACTGAAATTTTGCATGTACATCGTACCTGCATCTGAGTGAGTATTTTAGTGCCATACTTTTGCAAAGGGTTACTATGCCTTGAGGACAGCCATTTCTAGATCACGGCGGCGTACTAGGTTGAATTGGTCGGACGCATCTTTTACGTGTCACCGCGATTACGCCGTATTCTAGTATTCAGGTGCTACTTGTGACATTCGTAGTAAAAGACGGGACAAACAAAGAAGACCTCCTCAGCTAGTGCCGTTTTCCGGCGCAGTTTTCTGTCTTTTAGTAAGGATTAACCATCGAGCCCCCGAATCAGCCCTCTTTCGGAAATGACCACACGCACTCATTTACAAGGATTCGCTCGCTTCCTCTGTGGGCCCCCAGGTGTCGCTGACCGCCGAAGGAGCAGCGTCCGTGTACCGGGGAACGACGCTCAAGATGCGTTGTCCGGGTGCCGTCGTCAACGCTTCCACCGACATCAGGCAAGCACTCGAATAGCCTCCGGGGGTATTTCTCATACGGCCGTTATTGGTGAGGATGTTCAGAGGAGGCTTTCATGTGTCTACATCCTGGACTTGGAAAGAGCAGAGGCACGTGGAGTGAGGGCAATGAAATTGGTTACGAGAAAAGGTTATGCGCGTTGACTATTCCGCTATCGGCGGCCTAATTTCGGGTCTCCGGTATTTTATTTCTGCAGCTCATGTAAATTTGATGAATGCGAAACAGAGGCTTCACATCCCTCTTTCCCTACTGCCCCTTTCTCCTGTGGTATAAAGTCGTTACTCACTCACTCCTTGTGCTGTGCGATGTCAGTATTTAATTGGTTCACAGGTAGGGAAAGGCGCAATATCTGTCACACTTGAGTCTGTGGACACCTGAACCGCGCCGTAAGGGAAGGGATGAAGGTGGGAGTGAATGTGGAAAGAGAAAGAGGAGCCGTAGTGAAGGGCTACGGAGTAATTTCGACCACCTGGGGATCTTTCCAATACACTATAGCGCAGCAAAAGACGAGGACACAAGAGCGAGAGACGAACACCACGAGGGGATCTTTAACGTGCGCTGACATCGCACAGCACACAGACGCCTCTTCGTTTCGCCTCCATCGAAACGCAGCCGCCGAGGTCGGGTTTGAACCCGGGTCGATGTCAGTATTTTGTTGGTGTTGTGGCTGTAGGGAGAAGGAAAAGAAAATGTACGGGCCTGCCACTGGCTCTGTAGCTGAGCCACCTTTTTTTTTCTTATAGGAAGGGAAAGGCGCGGTAACTGTCTCACTTGTTTTCTGTGGACACCGCAACCGCGCCATAAGGGGGAAAGGAAAGTGGGAGTGAAAGTGGAAAGAGAGAAAGAGGAACCGTAGTGGAGGGCTACGGAGTAATTTCGACCACCTGGGGATCTTTAACGTGCGCTGACATCGCACAGCACACGGACGCCTCTTCGTTTCGCCTCCATCGAAACGCAGCCGCCGAGGTCGGGTTCGAACCCGGGTACTCCGGCACAGTAGTCGGGCGTCTTACCACTGCACCACCCCGGAGGGGCAGCTAAGCCACCTCCGCTGCCTCGTGCAGACAGAAAAGTCCGCTGCCTCGTGCAGACAGAAAAGAGAGAAGAAAGAAAAGGAAGACGGAGAGAAAGATGCGCGCCGCAACAACAAGCGATGGCGGGTGCAATGGCGGCCTACAACAGATAAAGATTCAGTGGCAGGCTAGTCCCCACCGCAAGCGGCGGTGACATGATCTACCTGCCCCATCAGGGGAGACCGCGATGTCAGTACACGTTAAAGATCCCAGGTAATCAAAATTACTCTGGAGACATTCATTACGGCACCCCCTTCTCTATTTCCGCTTCCACTTCCCTCCCTACCCTTACGGCACTGTTAAGGTGTCCACAGGAAAAGTGATAGATACTGCGCCTTTCCTTTACTGCAAACAAATAATAATAATAATAATAATAATAATAATAATAATAATAATAATAATAATAATAATAATAATAATAATAATAATAATAATAATAACAATATTATTATTATTATTATTATTATTATTATTATTATTATTATTATTATTATTATTATTATTATTATTATTATTATTATTATTATTATTATTATTATTATTATTATTAAATCGGTTTAACGGAAAGAGAAGGGGCAGTATCTGTCACACTTAAAAAAAACTGATTTATTTATAGGAAGGGAAAGGCGCGGTAACTGTCTCGCTTATTTTTCTGTGGACACCGCAACCGCGCCGTAGTGTTCCCTGGGCGCCTGAACCACACCGCAAGGGGAGGAATTGGGAGGGGGTTGAGGGGTGGCTGCTCCTGGCCCTATGGGGCTGGGACTGGTAGGTCACTGCCACTTGCGGTGGGGGCTAGACTGCCACCATATCTTTATCTGTTGTAGTTCGTCATTGCACCTACTATCGTTTCGGTGGTGAACTAGGGCTGTGGCGACGCGCATCTTTGCCTTCCTCTTCTTTTTCTTTTATTCTCTATTTTCTCTTCTGTCCGCATGAGATAGCGGAGGTGGCTAAGCTACAGAGCCAGTAGCAGGCCCGTGCATTTTCTTTTCCTTCTTCGTTCAAAAAAAAAAAAAAACTGATTCGTTTATAGGACGGGAAAGGCGCGGTAACTGTCTCACTTGTTTTCTGTGGACACGTCAACCGCGCCGTTGGGGACGGGAGGAATGTGGGAATGAAAGCGGAAAGAGAGAAAGAGGAACCGTAGTGGAGGACTTCTTCCTTCAGTCGCAACAACAACAACAGCAATGTTGGACTGAAACTGGAAAAAGAGAAAGAGGTGCTGTAATGCAGGGCTCCGGAATAATTACGACTACCTGGAATCTTTAGCGTGCACTGGCATCGCGGGTACTCCCCTGATGGGGCTGGGACAGGTGGGTCACCGCCGCTTGCGGTGGGGGCTAGCCTGTCGCAGAATTTTTATCTGTTGTAGGCCGTCATTGCACCCGCCATTGTTGCAGTGGTGGACGACGGCTGTTGCGGCGCGCGTCTTTCTCTCCCTCTTCTCTTTCTTCTTTATTTTCTCTTCTGTCTGCACGAGGCAGCGGAGGTGGCTCAGCAACAGAGCCATTAGCAGGCCCGTGCATTTTCGTTTCCTTCTTCCTACAGCCACAACAACAACAACATCGCACAGCACACGGACGCCTCTCCGTTTCGCCTCCATCGAAATGCAGCCACCGGCGGTCGGAATCGAACCCGGGTACTCCGGCACTGTACTCGGCCATCTTAACCACTGCGGCGGGGCCGATGCCGGCCAGACTGGGCTATATATAGTGAAACGAAAATGTAGGGCAGAATCGACACTCTAGCTACGCGTCCGTTTTACGTCACGTGGTACGGCGATGTGTTCATGCCGTTGCCATGGTGACCGCCGTCTGTTTACGATTCGCGGAATCACTCGACCTTAAAGAATGCTAACAGTAGAGCTATCGCCCTAAAAAGCCCAACATCATTAATCTATAGAAAGGCAGTTCTAAACAGAAAAATCTTCAATGGACATTGACATTCATAAGGCGCCTCAGCATAGGCTCAGATCCTTTCCAACAGGCACCTTGTTTTTTAAATTCGAAAGCTTAAAGCGATTACCTCTTTTGTCGCCACCGGTCTTGCAGTCGGGTAAAGTGGCTGAAAGACGGCGCGCCCGTGAAGGCATCCTCCCGTCGTGTCGCCGTCTCGCGCAAGGGGGCGCTGCGCATCCGCAAGATGGACTTCGACGACTCGGGCGTCTACGTCTGCTCGACGGGCACCTCCACGGGGCAGCTCATTCTGTCCGTCAAGCCTCTCGCCTCCGAGTCTCCAGCAGCCAAGGGTAAGAGTGGCCCTTCGCAGACGTTTTCTTTATCAAAGAAGGGGTTGAGAATTGTAAAAAAAAAAAAAAAAAAATTAAATTGGTTCATAGGAAATTCACATATCTACGTGGACACCTGAACCGCACTGTAATAGAAGAGAGGAAGGTTGAAGTGAGAGAGAGCGAGAAAAAAAATTTGTCGACGATTACGTTACTTCCTAATGCAAAATTTGAGCGCAGCTCATCAGCTGTTTCACCTTTTTCGATAGATTGAGGGAAAGATTTCGAGCAAGACATGTATATGCAATTACAGACAACTGTTTTATTTTTCACACATATTCCTTCAAAAAACTCTCCACTAACAGTTCTTGACTGTCATGAAGGAAGCTCTGTGGTCGGAGAAATGAAGAGAGCAATTAAGTTATCGGGAGGTTGCGGGAGGCAGCGCGTGGGCCCGTGGGAACGTTGCGCGGCGAAGAGACTAATGCCACAAGCTGCAAACGAGAAGAAAGAACCTTCTCAAATATCTTAAACTGACTTGAAAACGCTGTAGCCAAAGTTAGCAAGCGTCTCATTGAATTTCTAGCAGTATGTTTAAAGGAAAACGAGGGCGGTCCAGATCCGGGCCAGGCCTTCCTCGAAAGCCAAGGGACGATCGGCTAGAGATCCGGACTGTGAAACTAGCTCTATATACGCAGACTACATCAAAATATGATGCTTTTTTTTTGTGAGTGTGTGAATTATCGGTTACTGCTTATGTTACCCTGCAGTTCTGTGTGGGCGGTCGCATTATTCATGAATTATTTTCGCAGTGAGTACCATGTGTGGTCACGTCTTCCACTTGAGCTCTGAGGCGTGCCTTTCATAATTGGTTCACAGGAATGGAAAGGCGCAGTATCTAGTTGTCACACTTGTTTCTGTGGACACCTGAATCGTGACGTAAGGGAAAGAAAGAAGGTGGAAGTGAAAGTGGAGCTGATTACGAGGGACAACGCCGGCGGCGACGACGACGACGACGACGACGCGAAACCCAGGAACGGGCGCCGAAGAGCTGCGCTCTAAAAAATAGCTGTGGTTGAGCTTGTCGTTATACCTGAAGGTACGCGAGAGCTATCTGCATGACTACGATTAGGTTTGTTTGAAAGTAGAGACACGATTTTTGCACATAGTAATTAACTCTATGGTTTCAGGGGACACTTTTGGCCACTGAAGTGCGATGAGGCAAAAGCGTCTGTTGCGCGGTGGTCCGAAGCCCTCCACTACAGCACCTCTTTCTCTCTGCTTTCACTCCCACCTCCGTGATGACGCGGTAGCGTAAGCTACCAGCCAACATATAAAGCCCTGCTTTAACCGAGCCGTATGACCGTGCCTTGCGTGGCCTAGGGATAACGTGAATGGAAAAGTTTTGGCAGGCTGATTGTCACATCATCCTCCCATATGAAAGCAGAGGCCCGAGTTAGCAGCTCCTGCCAAAACCAGTCCTGCTTACGTCCAGTTAGCGTTCGGCCATGCCAGCAACCGCTTCCCACGACCTCTTCTTCTAGCGGTTGTTAGGCAACGGCTCAATGTCAGTGCGATCACGGCGAAGACTACGAAGAAAGTGTGATCACAGCGAAGAGGCGAAGTGGCTGGCGTAGTGTAGCTCTCGCTACAAAAGGTGGCCTAGTCAAGGTCAATAATTATAATAATTGGGTTACAGGAAAGGAAAGGCGTCACACTTTTCTCCATGGACACGTGAAGCTCGCCGTAAGCGAAATAAAAGATGGGAGTGAAAGCGGAAAGAGAGAAAGAAGCGCTATAGTGGAGGGCTACAGGGTAATTTCGACCACCTGGTGTTCTTTAACGTGCGCTGACATCGCACAGCACACGGACGCCTCTTCGTATCGCCTCTATCGAAACGTAGCCGCCGAGGTCGGGATCGAACCCGGGTACTCCGGCACAGTAGTCGGGCGTCTTACCACTGAACCACGCCGGCGGGGTCACGTGCTTTTCTCCTCCATCGGAAAGCGGCCACCGCGGCCGTGATTCGATCCCACATGCTTGTGTGCAGCAGTAAATCGCCCTAACCACATCTCCACCACGGCGGGGCTTGGCCGCATTTAGGCTACTTATAGTTCAATATAGCATGCTCGATATCCTACGCACTACCTCATTTAGGTGCAAGCAGTGATGTCCGCTGCGATCAATATTCATACATTAAATAAACTTTCCTACAGGCGTGGACCAAGAGACATTCAATTCTAAAGACCTGCGAGGAATTGGTGGGAAGCGTCCGAAAGGAGTTGACTTGCCCGCCTTCATCAACGGCATTGATGACGTGAAGAACAAAAAGGGGCATAAGGTAAGGTAGCTTCCTCAGGTGAAGCTGATAAATTAGCAGATGAAACTGTGCCAAAATATTTTACATACATTCACCATTTCCGACCGCCTCTATTTATGGTTGCTTTCGTGTTATCTTTTTTTTATTCAGACAAGAGATTTGTATGTAGCACAAGCAACTGAAGCACTCGCGCGCACATTGCAAGCGAAAGGTTCAGCATTAAACCATTGTTCCTCCTGAACACATAAATAATTACTATTGACTTTTATGCTCCCCGCGTATCATCATAAGCTTAACAGGATTTCGCCGCGCATACCCATTTTCTACACGGGGCTTTGTTTATTTATGAATGGCAATAAAAAAAAAATTTAACACGCTTCGACAGTGCCGCACCGAATCCAGCATTAGATGAGAGGGGCCTGCAACAAATTATTGGGTGGTCTGGACTAAATTTGGAGGTCACCATCGTGTTCGCTGTAGCCAAATTTGGCATGGACATCGGTTTTTGCCCAACTCGAACGGAGTCAAATTTGGAAGTGGCTAGAGGTACATTTGAAGGTCATCATCGAGTTCGCCATAGCTCTATTAGCCCAAATCGGACGGGGTCAAATTTCGGGGGCGATCTGTGCCAAATTTTAGGGTCACCATATTGTGTTCGCCACAGCCGAATCAGGTTGGACATCGAGTTTGGTTCAGATCGGACGAAGTCGAGTTTTGGGAATGATCCGGGCCATATCTCGATGTCAACCATAGAAGTGGTCGGCGCAACCGCGGACGTGACTGCGAAGCGCAAAGATGTGATGGCGGCGAGTCACGTGGTATAATATCATAGCCACACCTTCCTTTAGTGGTCAAATCCAAACCACAGATGACCTTCAAGACTGCGAGCAATGCAGCTAATGATGTAAAAAACCTCACTCGTGACACCGTGGAACACGCGTACCTTAGTTGCATGTCCACGCTTTATTTCTGTCATTTAAAGTGTTCTGTTCTCGGATACTTCTTATGGTTCATGGCCTAATACAGATGTAATTAAGTGCCTGAAAAGGTCATTAAAATTGAGAAAATTCGTTTTCTTTTGCTTGTTTTTTTTTTTCTTGGCAGCGTAATCGCCTCGCTGCAGGTATATATTGGTATTTGTCACTTGTATAATACTTCACTTATTTCTCACAAACTAAGTGAGAATTGAGTAATGAAACTGCACATTCTCGTCTTTCCCCAGAATGTTTTTAGTATTTTTCTGCAAACAAATCAACAGAAAAAATACACTTTTATTAAACTTGCGATTCTGTTTTTTGAAAGTTTACATCTCTCGACCTTCAAGCATGGTCGTTGTTCTCTTTATATGTCATTTGCCTGTGTGTGGTGTTTGTAAACTGCTGACTCCAAAAAAAAGAGGATAGTGAGTATGCCTGAAAAAGTTTCGAATATGCGCGTTCAGCACACAGCACTGCACGCTTTGTACAACTCGCTGCTTCAATTATAAATTACCTAATTTTATATTTTATTTATCAACAAGTGAGCAAAATAGGTAAACCTGGCTGCTTAGGCAAGGAAGTGGTGTGCGTTACGGGAAAAGCGCTTGTAAAGTGCGAGCTGCCTTATTCTTTCACGCGGACCCAGGGCCGCGACCGGCAAGCAATCCATGACGTCATGGGCACCCTGGATGACACGACAGCGCGGTCGGGTGCAGCGAGCCACCACGGAGGTTCCACAATCCCCAGCATCCAGACGCTGCTCTCCGACTTCCACAAGAGGCTCGGTGGAGGCAGTAGTAAGCATGTTCCGACCGGAACTTAGTCTGCAGTGTTTTCATCTCAACCCTCATTATATTTGCGTATATTCAGTCATGCGCATGTAGCATGAAATTTTATTTTACCGGCAATTTCGGACGGTGGACCGTCCTTTTTGAGTGCAAATTTTACCCTGAAGACGGATAGCTCACCGTCCGAAATTGTGGGTAAAATAAAATAAGATACCCGGGAAAGTTTTGTGACATCCTTATTGCAATAAATTGTCACGTACTCCGTGAACGGTGGCCAGACACGAAAACGCGTAAGAACTGTAATTAAGGGGGGTTATCCCAAGGGGAAGCGGCACACAACAAAAGCGCGTCCTACTCTCCTTTGTCCTTTGATGATGATGATGATGATGCGTTGGGTGATGATGATGATGATGATTTGAGGCTGCACCCTTTGTAACGGGTGGACACTAAACTGCGTCCCAGCCAAAAAAAAAAAGAAAGAAAAAAAGGAAAGAGAGAGAGAAAAAAAAAGGAAGAGTTAACGGTGGACGAGTGTCCACCACATGCGGAGACGGGATTTTGTGACTGATGTAGCACTGTCACTGTTGCCACTGTTGTCGCCACGTTCACTGCACTCTTAAGGCATAGCGGCGCCACCTGGCAAAGCTAGGTGGCATTAATCCCTTCTTCCGAAAACAAACAATGCTAGGTGGCAATATATATATATATATATATATATATATATATATATATATATATATATATAGATATATATATATATATATATATATATATATATATATATATATATATATATATATATATATATATATATATATATATGCTAAAAGTTTTGCGCGCGTATCTAAGCACCCACTTCTTGCGAGGAAGAGAGCGTGGACAAGGCTTCCAGTGCGCTTCCTCACTCAGGTGAGACGCAATCTTTGAGACCCGAAGGTGGTGCGCTGTCCGTAGCACGATTTTCACTAATTATCGTGTTGCTGAATTCCAACACTACGACAGCTGGCGGCGCAGGATGGCAAAGCCAGCCGTAAGCGATCCCGAATATTTTATCAGGGTGTGGTCCCGTGAGACTGGAATCTGCGGCCATTCGGCTGATCTTTGCAGGTTTCGCAGGCACCGTAGACATCCCGGGCCCGCGTTGCTTTGTTTGGTATCAGCCAAATGGTATCCGTAACGGAAGCCGGAATAAACTTGGAGGGGTGTCACAGCTTGAACTTCAAGCGCACTGCAATAGCGTTTGCGGAAGATGTTTCCTAAATTTGTTTGCCAAATAAACTTTTTTTTTTTTCGCGTCCATCTTGTCAAGATATTGACGCGAAGAATTGAGGAAATTCGGCTTTAAAAATCACGCAGTTCCCCACCTTTTTATTTTATTTTTTTTTTTTTGTTTTTGTTTTTGTAAGCCGATAATGGAGAGCGCAAAGCGCCATCTGCTACCGTGGTCTGCTTCCGCGCGCAGCTCCTGAGCGTGATCAGCGGGCCGGCAGTGGATGGATGGATGGATGGAATATAGGAGCGTCCCCTTTGAAACGGGGTGTTAGCAGTAGCTATCATGCTCATTTTTCTCCCTATAACTTAATTATTGTTATTTATTAAATTTTTGTTTCTAGATTACTAACTGTGTGCACGCGCTGGTCGGCTCGACGCGGCAACTGTGCGCGCCGCTGGGAAGCATGCGACCTACGCTTGCACAGTGGCGCCCCGCGAAGTGGATCACGCTATGCTCCCGGTCTCAGTGAGTCGTGCTTTATTCACTTTCGCACCGCTTCATCTTACGAGACGTACAGACGACGCGCGGCGTCCTGCTACAAACGAAAGCACGCTCCGTAACTTAGTCCCCATCGGGCACAACGGTCGTAACGAAGAGAAAAACTGAAAAGAGGGGGTTACGCGGCCCTATCTACTGTACTTGCTGTGATGCACAGCAACGGGTCCACGAGAGAGGAAGGGAGAGGAAAGTAGGTGGGAAGGAAAAGCGTCGCCGGTGCTGGTTGCCGTTAGAGAAGTAAATATGGATGGGAGAGGGTGCACACTGCGAGATCAGAGAAGTAAATATTGTTACGTGGCGACAAGCAAGAGAACAGCACAACATGGTGACATCCTGGCGCGAGGACTCCTCTCGCGCCACTGCCGATTTTCTTCGCAACACAATTCCCGGGACCACCGAGCGATCATCCCGATCGCTTCGTTGAAGTCGGTGGTGACGTGACGGTGTAGATGTTCAAGAAAATATAGAAGAGAATGATGGGCTTGCCACTACGATGACAATGACCATAATGATGCTTGGGTGATCCGCCCCTCTGGAACTCTTCAGCCATACGCGACCGAAGCGTCCATGGGACCGATAGCTTGAGGTCGCGTCGGGCGTCTGGGCGGGGGTTGCGTGTTTTTGTCTTTCGGTTCGTCGGGTCTTTGCTCTGGTATGGTCTCTGGTCAGTTCATGTGTACATCTTGTCTTCAAATCCGGCCCTCCCCGCCTCCTCCCCCTTCGGGACGGAGACGGGCTTCCTTTCGGTCCTTAATTCCCCTTGGCGTCCCCGGCGGCGACAGCAGGGAACCTGTCCTTGTGTTAAATGGACCAGAGGCGCGTCACCGAACAGCTTTGACCCCACTCGCCGAGTTCTCGAAGTAGGCGGGTGACCTTGGAATTACGCGGGAGAAATGACCACCGTCTGCGGGCGACTTCGTGGGCTGTTTCACCTTGGTGCAGGATCTCCACAACCAGCACAACATCGTCATCGACACCAGAGAAGTTTGCCTTCGCCACCAAAAAATGTGAGAGGACGTTCGAGCACCCCCCTCGGCAGTGGGCAGCACACCGAGTGATCTCTGTTGCCCCACTGATTGGACTACACCGATTGAACTTTGTTTCCCCAGCTAGGGAAGTGGGTACAACCGACCATATTTAAGCGGTGGAAATTGTCTTCACGGAGAGATTCGTTTTTCTTCCTTCTACTGTTAACATCCCATCATGTAAAAAGTGTATAAAACGTCCTTCTTCGCCTCTCCTCCCTGGCTGCTCCTAGTCCGTCGTCTCTGCTTCTTATGGTTCCACTGCGGTGAAACCTGCCCTCGATCCTGATCACATCAGTGGTAGTTGGTCGGGTCTGGGCAGGAAGGGCTGGGGCGAAGCTGCGCGGAGTTATCCCAGGGCTCTCGGTCGATATGGTTCCGGCGTAAGGATGGCGTCGATGCTCCAAGGTGAGGACAGGAATGACGTACGCCGCACCTCCAACCAAAATGTTACGTGCCGACAAGCAAGAGAACGGCAAAACAGGGTGACATCATAGAGAAAGAGTGGTGACATGGTGAAGGATGATTTAGTGGCTGGCCTAGCGCGAGGGCTCCTCTCGCTCCACTGCCGATCTTCTTTTTCGCAACGATATGTTAGAGGTGAAAGGGGAGAGGACGCACATTGGGAGACAGTACGAAAAGTTTTGGTTGTCATAATGCGGTCGTTGGCTCGCGGAGGAGGGAGCTTGTGCGAGAGGTGTGCGGGGGTGTGTGCGTAAGAGGGGGGGTTACTTATATCTTGTTTGCGAGCTTTGCGCACAGCGTGCTAGAGCTCAGTAGGTGAGTTCAGCAGGGACGCGGACAATCAGTGCGCCGACAAGCCAGCTCGGCCCGTGGCAGAAAGTCGGACGCTCTCGCCAGTGTGTGTTGTGAACCTCCTGTGTAAGGAGGCGCTGCCTGTGTGTGGCGGGTGGCGTTCGATGCGTGTCTTGTATTGTCGTGCTGAATGTGCGGCACAGCGTAAGCTATGGCGTCTGCGGACGTTAAGAAGCGACAGGTGTTTTTTTTTTTTTTTTTTCGTTTGCGGTCGTCGCGCTGAACGTGTGGCGTAGCGTAGGCTATGGCGGCTGCGGACGTTAAAAAGCGGCATGTGTGTGTGTGTGAGAGACAGAGAGAGAGTCGTCCATCCATTTGTCGTGCTGAATGTGCGGCGTAGCGTAGGCTATGGCGGCAGCGGAGGTATAGAAGCGACATGTTTTTCTTTGTTGTTTTTTTTTTGTTTGTTTTGCGAGAGTCGTTCACTCTTGCATCTATGAATCAGCGAAAGCACTCGGTCAACTGCGACCATGACACTGCTTTTTAGCATTGTTCGCTTCGAACGGCATTTGCAGCTATCACGCTTTCCAATGATTTTGTGGCAGAGAACTCCGCCCGCCCCAAGCGCGGCGTGATAAATCGAACTAGGCTTGTGCAATCAAGCCATCACGGGCACTTTACCAAGTTCGCTCCCTGCCACCGAAGGAACTACATTAAAAGTATAGACAAAGATATACACGCCATGATGCTGTCGCTGCGCAGCATCTTGCCGCTCTGCCAATAAAGGAGCTGTGGATGCGGCGGCCGAAACGTAGGGATGCGCCATGGACTAACGCTTTTCTTTCTTTTTTTTTTTTCAAATTCACGGCGGCAAAAGTGGAGGGTGGGTTTTTATGCGAGTGGGTTGATTACGCGACAAATACAGTATCATTTTTCACGATCGCAAGAAGCGTCTGAAGCCAATGTCTGTATATCAAATTATCAATATATCGAACTAGTTCACGATTTTCTTCGAGTTCGATATATCCAGATTCGACGTATCATGCAAAAGAAAAAAAAGAAGCGGACTTCCGGTTGAAAAACACTCTCCAATGTACTGCTGTTATTTATCTTGGTACGAAAAATGGAAACTTTTAGACTCCAGGGCAACATTTACAGTTAATTACATAATTAACTTATTGACATATTTATTTTTCTGAGGCAACATTACACCAGCCTCTATCGATTGACGCCACGCATTAACCTCTACTACTTATCAATTACCCGCAACTGCTGCGGACACGATTTTGCGGACGCGGTCTGCGGACAGAAATCTGGGAACATGGCAAAGTAACGCTTTCGCGTTAATAACAATAACAAAAGAAGCCGTCCTCCTGTCCTGAAACAGGCCTCGGGAACAGTGCGAACGGTTCAGCTGTGAGCTGCTGTCCGCAATTTCCGGAATGCCGTCTGTACTTTTAGGCGCAAGGCTTCGGCTTATGCGTGTTGCTTGACATTCATGCAGACCAAGTGAAGCCCGAGAGCATGGCCACGGATGACGACGACGACGCCCTGATGCACAATAGCTACGTTCTGGGCCGTGGGAACGCAGACAACCTGCAGTTTGAGTGGGAGACTACACCTTGGTCCCTATGCTCCCAAACATGCGGAGGAGGGGGCCTACAGGTCAGTGAGCACGCATCTCTGCACCATAATTATGTTGCCTCATGAAGAGTGTTCTCTTGGTGGCACTGATCTCACATTTACCCATTAGCAGTGTCCGAAATTTCCCCGTGACAAGCTTGAAGCCACGTATGGCATCTCAGCTGTACGGATTCAGACTCGGGCATTTGTATGTCCTTGATATCCACCATAATAGGTTACGGTGTCCCCAACATAATGTCGCACGCCTTGTCATGTGCAAAACCTGTTAGCTGTGGAATATATCACTAAGCGTGAAAAGCTGGGCTAGTTGGTTTCTAGTACAATTGTGAGATTTTGTTACAGCGTACGAAAAACACACGGACGAAGGTAGGATACAACACGATCCGGCGTTCGTGCTGTCTCTTTCACCTTCGTCCGCGTGGTTTTCGTGCGTTGTAACAATCTCTCACGATAGCTGTGGAGCCCGTCTGTGTGTTGCCCTTGTGCTTTTCACCTTCGTTCGTGTGTGTGTTTTTTAGCGCTGTAGCAATATCTCACGATAGCTGTGGAGCCCGTCTCTGTGTTGCCCTTGTGCTTTTCGCGCTGAAGCTCCGCAAGCTTACTTTGCCACATTATAAGCGTTTTAAAGGAGAAGCATCCCAATTTTCAAAGGGGCAGGAAGAACACTTCTGAGCAGCATTCGTCGACTTGTTTGCTTTCCTGCACGGTGAAGGAAGAAGTAGAACGGGGAGTACGTGAAAGCAAGAAGGTAGGTTGCAGTTGGGAAAGTGGAATTATGGACTCAAATCCATCTTTAAAATATCCTCCCATGATTCCGACATATACGACTAAATTCCAAATTACCGAGCCGAAGGAGTGGTTTGACGAGCTTTACATGTGCCAGCCTTTGCGCTGCTTTCGTCGGCTGGAGATGTTGCGCACCCCTTGGCTTCCCTGCCATCGAGCGCTGGAACTGATCCCCTTAGGTGGTGATCTGTACTCTACACGCAGGTCCGTGTGACACAGTGCATGGTTCGTCTGCACAACGTATCCAAGACCGTGGACAGAACGCTGTGCACGGACGCCGGCATGGAAGAGCCACAGATCCTTCAGAGCTGCGGCACCGAAAGTTGCCCTCGTTGGGTGGCGGGCGCCTGGTCGGAGGTGAATGCCGTTTCTCTGGAGACATTTATAACTCACTTGTTTCCGCTTGTATAATGTAATAATTTCAGCTACATTAAAACGCCCTTTCTTTAGTGCTTAAAGATACGAGAAGAACCATTTTTTTCGGTTTTGCTTCGCTGCCCTTTGAGCGATACTAACCACTGACACTTGTACATGCATTTCAACAAAGGCGGACAAACCAATATATCGAGTTAGACCGCAATATAGCGAAGCGTAATTTTTTGAAGATTACTATCAGAAATCGCATAGTTTGCAGGGGGGGGGGGGGGGGGGGGGGGAGCGGGGGGGGGGGGGGGGTTATATGTGCCGACGACACGAATTGTATTCTTTACTAAACTCATTCTTCTTCTTGGCCGCACTTTGAAAAGATAGGCTATTTTAGTCAAAATCACACATAGAATTATGCACGCGCAACAAGAACTTTGGATCGCGTAATTCACTTGACATTCTTTACAGCAATTTTCTGTCGATTGTAAAAAAAAAAAAAAAAAAATTATGGCACCGGGTAGTGCACAAAGAGCCTTCTAAATTACCTTTTTATTTTATGTTTCTGTTTGCTCAGTGCTCAGAGGGCCCCTGCCTCGGGCTTAGTCGCGCCGTCCAGCAACGCCAGGTGAGCTGTCGCCTAGGTAACGACAGCGTCGTGAGGGAAGAGCAGTGCGACCCTTCCTCGAGACCTCAGGATCAGCAGGAGTGCTTCAGTGAGCTCTGTAGAGGCGTATGGAAGGTTGGCGAATGGTCCGAGGTGAGCAGCCCAGGCATTACCGAACGCCGTACATCTGAACGGCAATAGACGCCCTTGCGACGCATAAAATGATAGATTGTCCAGGAGTTGTGCTTGTCACTTGACAGGAAAATGGCCAGATATATGATTGCAATAGATGGCAGCTTACGATGCCTTTGATATTGTGTATATCCTTCAACGCCTAATTATCTTAGTAACATATATGCGCCAGTTTTCCCTCATTAAGGTTTTGCTCCGTTACGTAGCATTGCAACAAGGCCAAGACACATGCATAGCTTAACACTAGTCTTGGACGCGCGAATACAGGGCACACTTTTTTTTTTTTTTTTTTCACAGTGCACTGCGACGTGCGGAGAGAGTGGTTTCCGAACGCGGATTCTGCGCTGCGTCTGGTATGGTACAGACAAGCCGGCTGGAGACTCGTGTCGCAGTCACGACCGACCAGAGGTGCTCCAAGGCTGCGAGGCTCCGCCATGCGATGCTGCCAGTGAGTGACCAGGACTCTTTCAGCGAGCTTAGCTGGGCGCCATCGCTTTGTACGAGCCATCATTGGCGGCGCCGCCATTGCGCAGTAGAATAGCATTTGATAGAATTATTAACCTGTTCATCATCAGCCCTCAACTTACAATGACTTAACAAATGATGAAAAGAGCAAAGAATTTCTTAATCAAGCTAAAGGAAGTGTGATAAAGAGCGACACTTCTTTTAGGTGAAAAAACGTGAAGACTTGACCAGAGTGTCGACTTGACACAAATTTGAATATGAAACCTATGTATCTTTATCAAACGCTTTATCAACTCGGCAACTCTTTTTTTCCTGAAAGGAATTATCATTCAGCACGTCAGGCCATTTTCAGGATATCCTGGTAACATCTTTTCTCTGAATGCATTTATCATGGCATGCAACATACCAGGTGTTTCAGCCAACACTTTCGAATATCCTTGAAAATTGTGAGTTCAAAATAGAGAACAACGTATCACAAACTTTCTGCCACAGTGATCACAATATATGCTGCGAAGCTTCTCATTTTCCAGATAATAAAAAAAATAAAAACTTAAAATACCTTTTTAAGCATCGCAGTTGGGTGACTAGCCCCAATAGGGGGACAGAAGCCATGAATAAGACTGTATCATGAAAGTTTTTAAAAAAAGAAAAACTGATTTTTTTTTAAGCCTTGCAGCGCGAAGAAATCCAGTGCCTTTTCTCGCGCGAAACCGAAACTGAACGCAAGAGACGCGCTAGCTAGAATCTTGGTACAGAGGCGACATCTGGTGACGACGTGTGCAGAGGGAGCGGCAGCAACGGCGCTCAGTTCGAACTGCAGCCGGTATTTCGCCCCGTCTTGTCCTGTCCAGCTAGGCTTTTTCACCGAAGCACGCAGTCGCCGCATTTCGCGAACCGCTGCCGCAGACAGCCGGCCAGAATCGACAGAAAAGTTACATGCAATGCAAACATGGGCGGCTGCTCCTTCCGCCCAAGCCTTCTGTGCCGCCTATTCGCGATGGTCATCAGCGGCAGCGGTTCTCAAAGTGCAGCAGCGCTCCCGCAGTTTCCCCCTAAGTAGGAAACAGTAGAGTTCTTCTGCCTCTCAGCGTGCACGGTTCAAGGTAAAGGCCACTCATTGCCGACTGCGTGGTCGTTATTCTTTTACAGTGACAAAGCGAAATGAAGTGCATGACACGTACGTCGAGGTAAAGCAGGCAATTCGAATTACCGATAGCACTGTCCACGTCATCACCGGACATCACTTCTGTATCACGCTTCGTTGTCTCTCATGGTTTGAGTTTTAGTTTTGTACGGAAAAAAGCGCCGGAATTCTTCGTACTGCTGAGCTTTAGAAAATGAGGTTTCCTTCGTTTGAAAAACTGATATGGCATCGTCCTGCTCATGGCTTCGAACTCTCCGGTGTGACCAGCCATCTAACTGTAATAAATAAAAAAAGTTGATTAGTGAGTTTTAGTTAATTAGCTGCATAATCAGAATAGCTTTACAGCGAACTGTGTCCGCCGAGCCTCTGAGCTTGTTCCTGCATATATATTTGCTTTCATTTCCAAACTCGCTGCTTTTAGGAATTTTCGAAAATGTTCACTGAAGCACCCAGTATAGGCCGTACAGTACAATTGGCTTATGAAGTGTAGACGACTAATGACCCTTTGCAATTTAGAAATTTTCACGCAAATTTGAAACAAGGGCTATCTTTTGAGCTGGTGCTGGTATTTACAATTATGTACTTCAAGGTCAGACACTCTCACAATCGCATTCCATGGCTTCCTCTCTTTTTCTTCTCCGCACGGTACCAAGCAGGGCAGAACTGTGAAGACCACTCTCGCAACTGCCAAATGATCCGCCAGTTCCGCATGTGCCACATGAAGAACTACCACGATCTTTGCTGCGCCACCTGCGAACGCAGCTAGACCTCCTCCTTCCCTCTCAGCCGGGCGACAGATGACTGCTCTTCGCCATCAGTTTTTGCCAGCGGCCCCCGCCTTCAACTGTTGGTGTAGTCGGCTGTGCATTATTGCCCTGCAATCGCTTGGCTAACCATCTTGGCCATTAATGGTGACAGTGTGCTTTTGTTCCCTCCAGCGGTTGGCAGAGGGCGCCTACTATGATTGCGTCCATGGCCTATTCGCAGGCAGTATCCTGAGTGCTTGAGGACTGATGGTGTACAGGAAACCGAAACGCTGCAGTATTTAGTCTGCGACAAAGTGTTAATGTTGACGCGGGAGTCCCATGCATCCTGTTCGTGGAGATTTCATCCTGCTTTGTATGACGGATGGCATGATGAATCAATGATGCAAGTGGATAAGTTGAGCTCATAGCTGAGTTGTAACCAGAACCATCCAGCTGCAGCGCCATAAAGCGTTGGCATGATTCTGCCCTGAACCAGGTGCTCAGCAGCTCTTGCTTGCAAAAAACCAGAAAAGCGTTACAGCCAGTGGAAAGGTTGGCTCGCAGTTGAAAGAAATTCCATTCATATGAGTTGGAACTAGGACTGATCAAGTGCTCATACTGATATTCGTCCACAGCTATTACGTATTGATATTATTTTCTCACGACTCGATCGTCAGAAGGGGCTTGCACCTTGGCTGATAACTTGGTGGGTCGCCTTCATGCGAACCTCATAAAAATTCTCTCTTTAGGCATTATGTGAGACTACGTTTGTGTGCCCGGAGGTAAAAGTCAACCCTCACTATGCGGCAAGCTTGAGCTGCCTTGCTACAGTTGCTGATTGCCACCAGTATAACTGCTACTTTCTTGACACAGCTTCACTGCTAATGATGTAGACTTCAGTAACTTGCTTTACTACAGCTGCTGACTGTCATCAGTATAACTGTTAATTTCTTGACACAGTTTCAATGGTTCTGTTAATCATTCAGTACAGCAAAGTGGCAAAATATCAAATTTGTTTTGCTGCTGAGTTAGATGCAAATAAGTAATTTTTTTATGGATTAAGGACATTTTTCCTTGCATCTACGACGGCTTCTTTTAATTCCTCTTTTTATGCAATCTGCACAACATGCACGCTGGTGTCAACAGTGAGAGCAAGCTGCTTTCCCATTTTCTGAGCCCAGAACAACATTATTTGGTATATGAATATTGGTATTGCATTTTGCATCAACTATTGCCATTTGACATTACTAAGTTAAGCCTACCAATTCACCTTAAGTTGTGCCATACTGAAAACCTGAAACCATATTTTTTTTTGTTTTATCTGCAGAGTTTTACAATGTATTAAAGCCTCACTGCCTTTTTACTTGTGTTCGTCAGTCATCCTGCAGTGGGTCACACTTACAAATGCCAGGACTCATCATATAAGGCTGAAAGAAAATTCACACTCTGTCTTGGACAGATTTGGTCAGCTGGGAAGAGTTTTGTTAATGACATAAAGGAAACAGCGAAGCAGTTACGTTGGTTATGGCTAAGGACTCAAGATGTTCTACAACATCTAAAGCATAGATCACACTTGTATTTAGGTGTTTGTGTGAGGTGTCTAACCTTACTGCAATGATATCAAGCTGTCTAACTCTGAGTTGTGAATGTTATTTGTAGATACTTATAGTCAATACACAAAAAAGAAAATATGCAGTACAATGCTTCGCAATGCCATGCACCTGGCAGCTTTCCCATAAAAAAAGAATTACATTGTTATAGCTAACAGTTCTGAGCACTTGCATTTAGTGAAATGTTAATGACATGTCTGGAAATAGTTGACTCTGAAAACGAACAAGATGCAATAATACCTTAATTTTGTTGTTTTGTGTAAAGTTTCTTTATGATGATTATATTGTCTCTTTAAATATGCCTGTCATGCATTACAGTACATAGTTTGTCACCACTTAGGCCGTCATTATTGCCAATTTAGAATGTGAGTGTTGAATTTGCATGCCTGTCTATTTGTTGAATGTTGCCTCTATTTCGGACTGCGTTACTCCTGGAGAAAAACGGGTTGAGGTTACACGAAAGGAGTTCAACTTTTCGTGTCTCCGACAATGCATTTCTTTAGTCATGCATTCTCGTACAGTCATCTTAATAGTTTTTTGAGTTTATGTTGTAATGCCACCATGTCCTTTTCTTACCGTTCATATGGCTAATGTGCTGCTGCTGTTTGCTAGATCGGGTGCCTGCGGAAGAAGTTAAAAATGTGCCTAATGAAATGCTGGGACTGGATTTTGTAGTCTGCACTGATCACGTTGTGTTGCAATCACTGTTGCCCTTCTGAATTTCAAACTCATCATTGTGTGTACTTACATATTGTTCTAGTTAAATCTTGGCTGCCTTCTGTGTTCTTTCAGAATAACTTATACTCATCTCCTAAGTACCAAGTGGATAACAGGTTGCTTTTTTATTATGTGGCATTCTCTACCATCATATATCATAAGCTGCAGTTTCTAAATCTATGATCACATTCTTAACGACTCTCCTTAACCCTTAGTTATGAATCTTGATAAACCAAATTCTATTTCTTCCCTATACCCCTACAGTGACAAAAAAATCTGAACAAATGCTAAAAAGTGTCTGAGCAGCAAACTATTTAAGGGAAGAAATATTTGTATACCGATTCCTACCACGTCTGCTCATACCAGCATCAAGGTGCCCAGTTCATATAGGTGGTAACACAATGTAGAGAATCTGCTAGTCTAAATGCTACATGAACACAAACAGTGGCATATCAGTGGCCTAATTTTTGTTTCCTATTTTGGCTTCCAGTGTTTTTGCTTTGCAGGCAGAGTAAGATTAAAAGCTCAGTCTTTTTCTTTGATAGTAGTCGTTTGGTGATGCTTCGTGTTCCTTCTTCTTAATAGGGCCCGTGTCCTAGAAAAGTGAGGGTCAGCATGCCGTAAGGTGTTTCTACAGGTTGTGTTATTCCACTGAAACTGGGGTCAGCAACACTGGTTCAAGTAAATTGTATAAATGCAATGGACTCTTACTATAATATCTGTACAATAGTTGGGCAAAGTCAAACCAGTCTTGCTTGTCTTGCACCCGCTTGCAACATTGACTCTGAAAATGCTGAAAATTTGAATTCCTTCTTCCTGAGCGTTGCCGTAACTTCACAGTGCACGATAGCCCCTGTTATGTAAAACATACTCGATCAATTGCGGCAAAATTCTATTATCCTTGTTAGCATCGAATTGAAATAATATTCTCACATACAATACAAGCCTTTGTAGATCTACGATGACTACTTTCGCAAACGAGGGAACAATGATGCGAATTTCAAGGTTTGGCTATTGATGTGGTAGATGAAAAGCTGTTATCGTTTCTTTTCTTTTTCTTTCTTCGATGGTCATATAATCAGCTTTGTTTTAGCCATTTCTTTGTTTTACCTCCTTCAATTGGTGGTAACAATCAGGTGTGTCATATGCTATATGGGCTCGTGTAGGATGCCCAAATATCCCACAGAGACATTCCAAGTGAAGCAAAAGTGAGCAAACAAGAGGCACATCTTTGAGCACTTAGGTACATTCCATTTGCATCCGGTATTCCAGCCTGAGAAGGAAACTGCTTCATCTGGTGCTGCATGAAAATACCCCGAGAAGCAATAACACCCTTCCCTTATATTCACCTTGCTGCCAACTCTTCATTAGGATTCTATAGTTACACGGAGAGGCTTGCATTTTGCAAGTAGTAGCATTCTTGTTCCAGCGAAAGACTTCGAAGGTTGAGAAACCCGATACTTGACACTGACATTATCTTCAGACTGTGATCAGTAGCGAAGGAAAAGAGTGCAATGAAAGTGCAAAGAAAAGCAGGCTTTTTCAAATGACATGCTTGCGTTATGTGTCTATCAGTGCAACAGATGACTCAAAGCACGAAAATAATTCTGAGCAAGATAGTTGCACTTCTTCTAGTAAACTAGTAGCAAAAGTTTTACAACAGCAGCAAATATGTTATAGATATGAACTGCCACCAAATCACCTTTTGAACAGTAATTTAATCACTCCTTTTTATTGGCAAGCTGAAAGGCACGTTAACTGCACGTGACGGTTAGATTAATACTAGCTGTGGACAGCTATTCTCCTGCTTTGCTTACACATTAGAATTTTCATTCTAGCATCTCATTCAAGTTGCATTTTCTCTGAGAAGTGACAAGACGATCCCTATACAGGACGAAGTGGGAAGTGACAGAACAAAGTGCCTGCGTGGGCTGTGTCACATCGCGGTTGCAGCTTTGAAAAAGGTCAAGCCTGAAGAACTGCCTGAGGCATAGCAGGTCACTGCATGGGCAAATGAAACCATTGTTGCAAGAAATTAGTGCACCTCTTTGTGCATAAGAAATTCTCACTTCATTTTGTTTCATAAATATAGCATCTAAGTGCTATATCACTGTTGGGTCATGTGCTGGGTCATTTGCTGGGTCATTTGTGACAGTTAAGAGACAGGGTACACATATCATTTTACTTTTGTGGGAATTTCTTTTTCACACCGGCTCCTGTACTTTTCTGTGCTTCCTGAGTCATTACATTAAGTTCCTAATGCCAGTATTCATTCATTACTGCTGCCTTGAATTGACTAGTGCTTTATTAGAATGCACTAATGAACTAAACCCTTCACCACTTGCACTTTAAGGAACAAGGAACACTTCACGCAGAAGGCAGCATAGTTGCTTTTTATTAAAATACAGCAGGAGCATATCAGTTAGTATAAAAATACAGCAGGAGCATTTGAGTTGGTGCTTTGCCAAAAGAGCAGATATGGAGTGCATTGAAAAGAAATGTAAGCCATCTGCCCAAATTATAATTTAGCAGCCTCATCTCTATGTGGGACTTGGCTTGTGACAGTCAAACCTTAACATTATTCAAAGTTAGTTAATAAGCAACCTCGAGTTCATCTGTTGAACAATGAGAATGCCTCCAGACCTGCGATTGAGAGACCTCAAGGAAAGCATAGAGCAGTTAAATTGCAGCATCTACTTAAAAGTACCCTTGCACAAAGGCAATGTTTGTTCTTCGTGAATCTGTAAAGCATGTATTTCAGTTTGAGTTTGTTATGGGATAAGTGAATGACCTCCTCTTTACGTGAAATGTTGTCTCCTAGTTGAATGTAGTGGACACATTCCTTAGAACAGAAGTTTTTTAAGTGTGTGCTTCATATTGAAGGTCTGTGCAGTTGATTAGCACCTTTTTTTCAAATCTCTTGATGCGTGTTTCAAGATTACAATGCTTAATTTGGTCATTGTGTCAACTGGCTTTCTGCTTTGATGCACACATAATGAAGGGCGAAATTAAGAACAATAAAACAAAGCATTGAAGCGATTTTTAGGCCTGCACACTTACGTCTCGGCATTATACATTTTCCTTTACTTGAGCACTTTGCTTCTTCTGCTTTGCTTATCACTTTTGTGCTTATGTGACCAAAGCTTCATTCTTAAATCATCTTTTGTTTGTCAAAATGGAGTCCTTTCGAAAGAAATAAAGAGAGACCCATGCATATCTTATAACATGCATTGGCTTTCTACGCAGTACTCTTGAATGAAGCCTCATTTGTAAATCGTGTGTCATATTTGTGAATATATGCTGAAGCAACTGGCAAAATGATCACAGTGTTTTCTATCTGCACATACAGGTGACACGCTCATCAAATGTCTTTTTTCTGTCCCCTAAACTGACTTACACGAACAACCATGTTGCGGTCACTGTGCTTTCTGATCATACGAAGTGTAACATTGATTTTTATGGCAGCGTATTTCACGCAGTGTAGTCAGTTAAATTGTTCACGTTTCTTTGTTGCTTCGAACTATACCTCTCCATTATGTGCAACTCAAGCTCTAACAATTTCAGGAGTACTGGTAATAAACACCTTACATTGTACTCTTTAAAGATCATGCTGCCTTGAGGCTCAGTGTTACTTTTCGTGCCGCTGTCAAGCAACCTAACAGAACTGCATAGCAACCATGAGTGCACTTTGCAGTAAAAACTGAAAACATCCTGTTAAGCGCACTGCATTGCCTTGTCAAGATTTTGTGTTATGTGTGATGTGCAGTAGCTTACACATGACTGCGTGATGTTCTGTATAAAAATCACGTGTGTGTTCACTTGAAAGTATGGAGGGCAGCCTGTTCACAAGGTTCCTCAGAGAGCTATTTCCCAAGGTCTGTATGAAAGTTCACTACAAGAGCAATAAGTTTTTTTTGTGTCTGTGTGACATGTTATTTATGATCTCGTAGTGCCAATAAATTATGACCTAGAGAAACTGAACTGTCATTTTATTTCGCCGACGTGGGCGAAGAGATATGAAAACGCCGAGCATAGTGTTGTTTTTGTTTTCAATTTCGCCCTTGAACAGTCATGGCCACCATGCAAATGTTGAGAAGTTATGCATTGACTGGCATTTTCGTTCTGAGCATAATGTCACGCCCTATAACCGTGTAGTGCACAGGACGAGTACATGTCGAAAACGGCGTCGTATATGGGAGACCCAAATAATGATTGAGGCATTAAAATTGGCACAGGTTTTTGGTACCAGGCACCAACAGCATGTATTTTCATCACTTACACTATTCAAGGAAAGCACTGTCTTATATAAAGGGATGCCTGGCATATTCAGCAAAACAACTGCGCATATTAGAATCGCCCACGACAATGGCATGGTCATTTTCGGTCTCCTTACCTACTTCCTGTGAGTCGCCCTCCTTTAGGTGCTTTCCTGTCTTTTCTCTGTAGTGTGGGTCATCGCCCTTGCCCTGTCCTCTTGACTCCTGCATAGTTTTTGAGTTCGCTTTCCTTATCGCCTTGTACTGCTTGTTCGGAGTTGTCAAGGGTGGGAAATTCGCTGTCCTGCTTCTAGTTTCCGCCATTTTAGAGCCGAAAGGCATGTCCAGCTAGCTCGTCCTACACTTTCTTTAGCCTCAGTTCAACCGTAGCTCTCTATTTCTCAGTCTGCCGTTGTTTTTCCAGTTGTCGAACATGTTCCGACAATACCTTGTGTTGGCTCAGCATTATGTCCATTTTCCTCTCCATTTGACACTGCTTACAGATATATTTCTCAACTTCTCGCTCATCAGCATGGCTCTCTATCTTAAAATCCCCACCACATTCTTCACACTAGTCACTTTCCCTGCTATTTTCGGATTACGCACAAGTTTAATTGCACAATGTACCGCACTAATGCAAAAGTAAAAAAAAAAAACGTGTTGCATCACGCGGTCCCGCGCTATACAACCTAGACAAAATGAAACAACCACAATGGGAAAAAGCGCCAAAGAAGCACCAAAAGCGTAAAAAGAGTCTTTTACCATACTTTTATGATACGAACATTTACGATGGAAAATTAGGCTGACTGAAGCCGGACCTTGATAAATAGCCTAGTAAATAGCAACAACATACCGACACGTGTTACACGTGGTTGAAAACGTGGTCATGCGCTATCCAACTTAGGAAAAAACAACCAACCACAAAGAAAACATTAGAAGAGTTAAACACTGCTGAACCGAATATTGAGCGAAAGCAATAGCTGCGGGTGATTGAGAATTCTAATTCTTCTTCTTCCCCAGCCCACACATAAAGCCCCGCTTTAACAAAGCCGTATGAATGTGCATTAGTGGCCTAGAGGGGTAACGAAATGCCAAGTTCCTGGCAGGCTTTCTAGCATAAGCGTCCCTTGTGAAACGAGAGACCTAAGTTGGCAGCTCCTGCCAGCCAAGATATAAAGCCCCTCTTTAACCAAGCCGTATGAACGTGCCTTATTGGGCTATAGGAGTAACGTGAATGCCAGGGTCCTGGCAGGCTGATTCTGACATAACCATCCCATGTGAAACGAGAGACCAAAGTTGGCAGCTCCTGCCAGCCAAGATATAAAGCCCCTCTTTAACCAAGCCGTATGAACGTGCCTTATTGGGCTATAGGAGTAACGTGAATGCCAGGGTCCTGGCAGGCTGATTCTGACATAACCATCCCATGTGAAACGAGAGACCCAAGTTGGTAGCTCCTGCCAGCTTGGGGTCGTCTACGGAGGTCATCTAAAGGTCAACGGTGGTCACCGAAAGCGTAAAAAGACTTTTTGACGGGTTAGTTGGTACACGATCTTGACTTTTATAGCGCTGAAGATCGTGATTTTTGTAGCGCTTCCTGTGGTGTTTCTTCAGCGCTATAAAAATATTAAAGTTGCTCAGTCGAAAATTAGGCTGACTGAATCCGGACCTCGCTATTCTAAGCTCCTCCGAGAAAGCCCGTCCGAGCCTAAAAGCAAGCCGGTCTCTCTATAGGTAATAAAACTGAAATAATTCATCCGTTTGGCGCTCGGATTTCCCACTTAGCAAACGGCGTCCTTGAAGAAAGGAAATACGGTCTGTCTCCAGGAGCTACTCCTGCTACTCCTAACCACGTCCGCACTGCATGGCGCCTCACCCGGAACTATGGATGGATGGATGGAATATAGGAGTGTCCCTTTTGAAACGGGTAGGTAGCAGTTGTTATCATGCTCGTTCCCCCCCCCCCCCCCCCCCCTATATTTTAATTGTTTTAGATCAGTTAACTATACCATCATTCTGTTTATTGAAACTTTATTTCTACATTACTGACATTATGTTACTTTTCTGCTTTAAGGCTATCAATCTTCCAATGGTTTTTTTGCTAGCTTCCACCGCAGGTTCATTCACCCGGCCACTGGTATCTACAAACCCCAGGGGTTCAGGAAGAGTGACTGCGCCTGCATCGACTTCCGGATGGATACCATAGCGTACTTGCTTTTCCGTCCATATATATATATATATATAGCCATTTTCGAGGGCCTGAGGTAGTAATAGTAGTAGTAGTAGTATTAAACGTTCATTTTGGAACATGGGTTATGGGTTAAAGGCGGGTATAGGTCACTCTTCAGTCCGGGACTCCGTTGGCTGAAGCCACTATCCCAGCTCTCGCAAGCAAGGCCCTTTGTGCCGCAAGGCGGAGCTGAACAGGGGGACCGCCTCCCAATCCGCCCTTGTTCGGTTTTCATTGTGAGGTGTAGCCTGGTTTTCTTGGAAAGCCCGTACATGCATGTCGTAAAGGTCTGCTTTCTGGCCGCAAAACGTGCAATAATGTAAGAAAGTGTCCTGAGTTATTGTGTTCAGTCTAGCTGGGCTGTTGTCGGGCAATTTTTGTAACTGTCTGAGATGACACTTCTCTTACCGTGTCCTTTAGAAGGTGCTGGGAATGTTTGTCTTGCTAAGCGACCGTGTTACAGTATCTCGTTATGAGTGGGGAGTGATGAGGGATCCCTGGAAAGGAATGCTCGGGCTGCGGCGTGTGCACACTTTTTTCCCTCTACCCCTTGATGACCAGGCACATTACTTCTTTGAGGCCTGGTGTCTGGCCTGAGATAAGATTTTACAGGCCAAGGGAAAAGCCCGGCCTCACACGTAGTTTCTGTAGGCGGTTAGGGAGTCGGTGACGATGTATATGGAATCGGTGTGTGTTGCGGCTAATGCAATCGCTCCCTCCTCCATTTGTGCAACGTCTGAATTTCTAGCTGTCGGCCCCGCGACCGTATCTCCTAGACGAGTGAGGGTTGCTGTTGTGATGCCTACGCAGGGACCCGCAGCATCCACAAATAAGGCTTCTTTGCCCTTGGGGTAGTTCTTATCCATCGTCCTGGTTCGTGCTTTGCGTTTTGCCTCATGATATTCGGGATGCATATTGCGCGGTAGGGGCATAGTGTGGAGTTTGCCCCTCCATTCACGTGGTATGACCTCAGTTAGTAGTCCGTCACAAATGTGGATATTGCTCAAGCATTGCAGATATTTGACAGATGCAGCCTCGCCATACTCTTATCTTTTTTTTTTCGGCAAGTGAGGGTAGACCCCTTACTTACACTGAATGCAGGACAGTGTTTGCATCAAGAGCTGACAGTTGGGCGAGTTCGTGCACTGCAGTCAAGTACTAATACACACGAACATGGACAGGGGAAAACGCGGACGACAAAGGCGCTTTTGTTGTTGTATTTAATGTGCAACTGTGTCAATAAACGATCGATTGGAAGTTAACGCTAGTGTCGTCCACGTCTTTATCTACACATGTTCGTGTGTGCAAAGAATCACGTATTAAGGCAAAGACAGCGTCCTGGCAGTTCAGTTGATAGAGCAAAAAAGGAGCAATGATCCCGATGCTCTGTGGCGCTCGCTTGGCAAGTTTCGTGCGTGCAGTGCATTGATGTAGACACTTCGGAAATGGGCCATTTATTGAGTTATATGTTACCCTTAACTTCCGCCTGTAAAAAAAAAAAAAAAAATCAGTGACACATTGGAAAGTCACGAAGAAGGCTTCATGCAGTCTTATCGAGAAGTGCATAGCCACTGCATTCCGCCACAGCGCGCTTGTTTTTACCTAATTCTGATGCATCGACCTCTGAAAATTTCAGAGAAGCCAGAACAGCCTACATGTGTTGGGCTGATGGCGACAAAAAAAGTGATTAAAACGTGACTGTGTCTCAAAAGAAGCTAGAGCGCACATTACTACGCATAGTAATTTTTTATTCGTCGTTCAGATCCTATAGCCTTGGGATTCCAGCGTTGATGTCGTTTTCTATGCCACATTCGTTCATTCCTCGAAGGATCTTGAAGAAGCCTGTGAAGTGAGATTGGAAATGTAAATCACGAATCATTACAGCGTACGAAGGCACCTGGCCACCAACCCAAGGAGTTTGGCTGGTTTGCCGGGTAAATTGATCAGTGAAGTGATTGCTTGATTGGATTGATTACCTTCATCGCCCCAGTTCGGATTCCACGAGTTGGCCGCGAGCCAGTAGGGGACACCCTCTTCGGTTCCCCACCCTAGAATCTTGACGGCGTGTCCGCCTACGTAGTCGTCGCTAAGCCTCTGGTAGACGCCTGCAAGTCGAGTCAGTAGTGCGATTTCCACTTTGCGCTTCATGACAGCCAGTGCGCATAGTTATCACATAGAGCTGTACGCACTCGCTTTAGGCCCATTCCGCTATCTTGGTCACCTTAGCCCCCATATCGGAACCCCTATCGTTATTTCCTCAAGTTCGATATAGTTTAGTTTATGGCGTTGAACTTACATTCAGTGGAAATCAAGAAGAAGAAATGGACATGGGCAGGACATGTAGTGCGAAGAGGGGATAACCGATGGTCGCTTAGGGCAACAAAACTGAATTCCAAGCAAAGGAAAGCGTAGCAGGGGGCGGCAGAAAGTTAGTTGGGCGGACTAGGTTAAGAAGTTCGCAGGGGTCAAGTGGATGCAGCTAGCACAGGACCGGGTTAATTGGAGAAATATGGGAGAGGCCTTCGCCCTGCAGTGGGTATAGTCAGGCTGATGATGATGATGATGATGATGATGATGATGATGATGATGATGATGGCGTTCAACGTGTCAAAGCGACAAAGGATACGCTGAAAGCCGCAGTGGAGGGCTCCGGGTATTTAGACCACCTGCGGCTCTTTAACGTGCCGGGCGCCTCGCTTTTCGCCTGCTTCGAAAAGCGGCTGCCGCGGCCGATGTTCGATCCCGCAACCTTGGGTGCAGCAGTCGGGCGCCCTAACCACTGAGTCACCGCAGCGGGGCTATTAGAAAACGGGCTTACCGCTTTTATAAGAGAAAAAGTCTGCGTAGACGTCGAAGTCAGCCTCGACGGGACCATTCGTGAAGATTTCAGTCTTGATTTGGGTCTCGTCTGAAGAGATAGAGTACACTTTCGCCCCTGAAAGTAAAGGCCGGTAAACCGCAGCATTACAAGGAACTGAAGACATCAACTGCCCGCTCCAGTCTGTGAGCCGGATTAACAAAGAAAAATAACCACACTTTCATAATACCTGTCCCTAGCCACAACCAGAGTCTTTCAATGCTAAAACAGTACTTAAGGACTCTGCTACAACTTGACCCCCTTAAAACGACATATAAAACGTGCCATCAGATGAGCTCTGCTGAACACAGAATAATGAACTCGGTGTATACCCACGCTAGTGGCGTCCTTTTTACAGCGATGTGCTCCCCGCTGGCATACTGGCAGACCATTGCTAGCTGCGGGTGCGGCGACCCATGAATACGCATGCGCGTGCACCTGAAGGGGCCGACCGTCATCTCGCCCCAATCGTTCAAAAGAAGAACGCACTGGACGCACCCCTACGTGGCACTCTGCGGACGCGAGCGCGAGATCCAGTACAGACACATCGGAGAGTCGAAGCTAGCGCTGCGTGGCGTAAGTACCACTGGGGTTCATATCAAATCTGCTCTGTAGGTGGTGCTTCGGGAAAATCCGCTGTTTATCATGTCTGATTTTATTGCTGGTATGCGACAGACGCAATAATAACTCAAATAAAATGAGGATCAAGTTCATTCCCGAAATGAGGGTCAAGTTGATTTCCTCGTCTTCTTCAACAGCGATATGCAGGCCACACGAGAACCGATGGTCAGCTAACCTGGCCTCGCCGCACAACCGGTGCATAGAACGCTGGATTCTTCTGGATGACAGCAGTGGCGCTTTGAAAGCAATCCACCAGACCGAAGGACACCTTCAGTCGGACTCGACTTTCACTTCGTCAAGCAGTTTTACGGCGTTTAGCAGATGCCCAAGGCTGAGCAGTCGACCTGACCCGGCTCCGCGTGCGAAGTGATCGTGGAGGCGTCGTTAGGAGTTCGATTAAGGCGAACTGCCGGGACTCCCATACTTTTTCATTATACTTTCAAGGGGATATTGTGAGAGTTCGATATAAGCAGTGATTCAATATAACCTGATGGCATATATACGAGACCAAATGAAATCAAGTCAGATTTATTTCACATCTAGACACGATGTAGGCGGCCCAGACAAAAAAGCCGAGAAACAATCGACTTGGCAAAGGTCTGTGCCACTTCCGAAAATTCCATACCCAGTAATCAAAATAAGTTTTGACGATATCAATCAAACATGGTTACGCAATGTTATACAATGGCAAGAACATTATCTAGTTATTCAAAATGAAAAGCAACGCAAGAATTTTAACTCAAGAGCGTTAAAGACCGTGTGTACCGAAATTCCGACACCCTTATTTGGCGTTGTGAGCAAGAAATCTCGAGATGGCAATGGCAGGGGGTAGATAACATGTCCACGCACTGAGCGAGCGCAGGGTTGCCTGACGTTGCGTTCTGGCAGCTGCCAACTCGGGCCTATCCTTTCATATGGGAAAGTGATAACAGAATCAGCACGCCAGGGCACTTGCATTCACGTCACCCCTTAGCCACTCCGGCACGCTAATCCTTATTGGTTAAAGGGTGGCTATATTTTTCGTGCAGTAATAAGTTTTTTATTACACCGGCAATCATTTTTGTACAAAATCACGTGAAATTAAGGATACGTAAGGAACCAAGTGAATTTAGCAAGAATGGTAATGAATAGGACAGTTAAGGATTGAGCCCCGTAATTCGTGCGCGCGCGAGTACGAATCGGGTTGCAGTATGACGAGTGCTGTGTTGTTTTGTGTTTTCAGACAAACTAGACAAATGCTTAAAAAGTTGCCTTCTCTCACTTGTTTTCTGTTTGGTACCGTTGCAAGAGTAATTCACCATGTAATAGTTTCACGGGAAAGACTTGAAGTTCCTTGACTCATATGCTCAGTTGCAAATAGCACACAGAGAGCTACATGTATCAACTGTATACTGTTGAAACTCGATTTAACGAAGTTGAGGGGAGCCGCGAATTATTTCGTTAAATCTGGAACTTCGTGAAATCAGTGAGGCTTTTTTTGGTCCTATAATTTGGTGCATTCGATAATAAAGTGCTGCGGTATTCAAAAAGCTACCGCGGCATCATACTTGCGAATCCTTTATTCTCCTAAAATGCAATGCGGCTATCAAAAATGACTGGCGCCAGTAGCACACAAGAAAAAAAAATTTTTACTCATCAAGAAAAGCCCGAGAGAACTACAAATTTATTTTCCACCAAATAAGTCGATGATCTTTGCCTGCGCGTGCTTTGTGAGCAGTGACCGCACTGATTTCTCGTGGGTCTGAAGTGCTAAGTAGCATGTAGGCCTAACAAGCCGAGCTTGTTAGAAGCATGCACTCAAAGGCACGGGAAAATATCTGCAGAAGCACAATGGCGAACGAACCACACGAAGCACGCCACACACACACGCAAAAAAAAAAAAAGCATCGAATTGCAACTCCGCCCCTTGGAATGCGACATGATACTTTTCTTTTACCGCTGGCACCATCTGATGAATTCTCGTTTTGCGCCGCGCAGTTTGAAAAAAAAAGCGGGACGAAGGTGCCCCGCGCTGTTACCGTGGGATCGCAATTAATAAATTTTGGGGTGCTCTCTACAAAATAGACCAAAAATAGCCCCTCTTCATTTTTCGAAAAAAAAAAAAGTTCGTTAAATCAGAACAGATCATGGAATTGATTTCGTTATTTCGAGTTAGTCAGATCATTGAATCCTATGAGCGTCCGAGGGGGAATTACGATATCTTCATTAAATCATGACTTTCGTTAAATTAGGTTTTGTTAAATCGAGTTTTGACTGCATTCTACGGACCATGGTCACCAAACATTATGTCGCCAATCAAATCCCTCAATCTGACATAAACTCAGTCAGTCGCTCAATCAGCTGGTCAGTCAGTCAGTCAGTCAGTCAGTCAGTCAGTCAGTCAGTCAGTCAGTCAGTCAGTCAGTCAGTCAGTCAGTCAGTCAGTCAGTCAGTCAGTCAGTCAGTCAGTCAGTCAGTCAGTCAGTCAGTCAGTCAGTCAATTTATAGGTCGGGTGGTCCACCAATCGGTCTTGATTAGCATTATTATGTGTGTGGCGTAACGTATGCGAAAAAGTAGTTACTGAATCGTACATGCCAACACTCATAATGTTAGCTACTTGCAGCACCTCCAAACGCCGCTGATAATTTTGTGTTGAGTTAGCCACGCCTGGCTGCTGAGCTAGTGGCGCACGGGAGAAATAAACAAGGAAGTTCATTTAGGTTCTAGGCTCGTCGTGTCGTTTCGTTCTTCGCGGGCATGATGACATTTTCTAGTGGTCGCCGACTACCGCCTGGTCATCCACACTATACCTTGGTATTTGTCGTTGCTGTACTCCGTATCGTGGCCCTTGCGGCACACGTGCTGGCACCGGGGTGTCGGCAGTGTGCTGCTGCTGCAGTTGGGTAGCGGACCTACGGTGTGGTGCTCGCAGGGTGGGTACTGGTACGGCTGGCAGCCGTCCTCTGTTGCGTATAGACCACCGGACACGACGCCCCGGTCTTTGTAGAACTGCCAAGCTGCTGAAGGGAAGCCTCCGAAACAACTGCGAGGAGGCGCCAGAGCAATGGCACATGCTATGACAGTTGCACAGCCCTGGCAAGTGTAAATATTTTCCGCGCGTTTTGAGTTACGATCACTGAGCGAGTAGGGGACACGTCACTCATGAACTTCAAGGCACATCCTGACTGAGTGTCGGCGCTCTTGTGCAAGAACCGGTTTGCGCATGCGTGTGGTACAAGACGCCACAAAACTTGAGCGAAGCGCTGAGAGCTGTTCATGATGTCGGCGTCAGCGTTCACGCAGGCGCCGGAAGCTGCTCACCCACGTAGGTCTCTCATTGGCGTACGGCGGCCTCTCGCTGCGGTCCCGTGGCTCTACGTATCCGCACAATTATGCTTCTTCTTATCGGCTTCTCTTGCGATGGCTGCTCCAAGAACATGTTGTCCATTGGAGGCGGCCTGCAAGAGGGATTTAGGAATAACGCAGGCAGCAGCAGACTGTCCGGCAGATTGTATGGACCGGTACATGCTGGCCCGGCTCTCCCTGGAACGTCGGTTGCCTATCGACGGCAGCAGGCATCGATCCTGCTGAAGGCCTTCCAGTCCTCGGGTTGGTGGGTGCGTTCGGTCACCCGCTCGGCACGTCGTCTGGCGGCTTGAAGTCCGAGGAGTTGTAGGTCTGAGGCTGGTGGCGGAGCACAGGTGTCTGCTTCTAGCTGCGCGCTCATAGATCGAGTTTCTTAGCTCTTACCTGGAAGGAAAGCTGGTGGTGCTGCACATCAGTCACCATGGGCGCGCTAAGCATCATGAATCGATGTGCTACTTGGTGCCGGACAGTCGATGTTTTTCGGGAACACAGACGGTGTGACTAAGCTGTCTAATCACGATAATCATCATCATCGTCATCTCGGGGCGCGAACGTAGAGAAAATACGCAAAAGTAGAAGATGCCAAAGTTTTTTCCGAAGTGCCACTGAAAAACTTCCTGCAGTGATTGCGCAACTATATATATTTTACAAAGTAGTTTCTGTTGGCTTCCGTAATTAAAAGTTGAAGAGAGTAGACACTTCTTAGAGACACAAGTTTGTTGTCAACGTTTCGGTCGGAGCGGCTCCGACTGAAACGTCGACAACAAATAAATGTGTCTCTAAGAAGTGTCTACTCTCTCCAACTATATACAAACAAAACACTTTTTCCTTTTAAAATGTGCCTATTAGATGCGAATTATTGATTTCCGTGCTGCTCAATACTGAGCCAATAGGAGAGAGAGCCATCGCTTATTTTGGATCAATTTTACACTCACATGCTGCTTTGCTAGCTTTTTGCAACTTATATTCACAATACTGAATGTTGGGACCTTTTCTTATTGTAGAACAACGTTTATTTTTGCGTTATGTTTGGCCAAAAGTTGTAGCTCTGCACCCGGGAACTCTCCTCCCCATGATGCTTAGGGTCCTCATGGTGGCTGAACTGGTCGGCATGAAGCTCCATGCAAACTTCCATAGATGGCGACACAGCTTTTACTCTAGGAGTGACTCTACCCTCTAGGTAAGAGTAAGAAACTCCGTGTGCGCGCTCCAATGCAGCATGAGGTGACGTAGAGTTACGTGGCAGCAGCGAGGGACCACCTCGGTAGAGCACTATAACCCCGGCGAAGAATGTTGAACGCCAGCGCAGAGCTCCATGGAGATGCGCACTGCCTTTGACGCCCACCGTGGCAGGTATTTTGTGGCACGGCGACGATAGCACTGACGCTCAGGAAGTGTCGTTGAAGTTGGGCATTTAGGTGTGCTCTCAAGTAAATGAAGGCACGTGCCCCACAAACAAAGGAATATGTTCGTTCAAATTTCCCGTCTTTTGACTCGAAACCAATCGTGGTTGGCGTTGTGTCGGGAAACCTATGATTGATCGAAAGTGTTTACGTCGAAAAGAATGGGAATTGATGGAAACATCAGATAAATTGGCTGCAACGTCTCAGCATGAAGCAAACATCACTGTGACAAGTAAATGCGCAAAGTTTGTTCATTGCGATAAGAATAAAGTTATGGTATTTAAACGGGCATCGCATCTGTGACCCTTGAATCGCGAATAAGACCCTTTGGCCATAGAAGCACGCTTGCTCTACTTGGTTAAACGGATGACTTGTGTGCCTTCCGGTAAATGAAAAATGAAAGCAGTGTCCATGTCTGCAATGTGACATATAAAGAGGACTTTAGGCTACCGTAGGGATCCACTAACGCTGTCACGTGATGCACTTAACGCGGAAATTAAGTGTCCTTCAAATTTCGGGGTCTATAAAGGCTGGGTGAGAGTGAATGCATTGTTTCTTCTCACTAGCCTTTTCTTTTCGTCCTTCGCTTCCAGTTCTAACGTCGCAGTC
Organism: Amblyomma maculatum; assembly: GCF_055883805.1. Taxonomy (NCBI): domain Eukaryota; kingdom Metazoa; phylum Arthropoda; class Arachnida; order Ixodida; family Ixodidae; genus Amblyomma; species Amblyomma maculatum. Next base: position 3,050,134 of record NC_139345.1, on the reverse strand, counting down.
ATTAAACAGAACACGAGGCGAAGGCGCCTGCATTTGTTTTGCTTGTGCACACCGTCTTATCTGTTTGCGATGCTGTTATGCTCAGGCTCAAGGCTTCCATTTTCATTTTATGTGTCACCTGAAGTGTCTTCAAGGCCCCGTGTAACGATTCTTATCAACTATGCCTGCAAGTGAAACATCAGCTAAACCACGGTGGTCATAAAATTTACCCCAAACACGTTCTCAAGCCAAGTACGCCACTTTTTTTATACTGAAGGTAGTTGTGTGTGTGTGTGTGTGTGTGTGTGTGTGTGTGTGTGTGTGTGTGTGTGTGTGTGTGTGTGTGTGTGTGTGTGTGTGTGTGTGTGTGTGTGTGTGTGTGTGTGTGTGTGTGTGTGTGTGTGTGTGTGTGTGTGTGTGTGTGTGTGTGTGTGTGTGTGTGTGTGTGTGTGTGTGTGTGTGTGTGTGTGTGTGTGTGTGTGTGTGTGTGTGTGTGTGTGTGTGTGTGTGTGTGTGTGTGTGTGTGTGTGTGTGTGTGTGTGTGTGTGTGTGTGTGTGTGTGTGTGTGTGTGTGTGTGTGTGTGTGTGTGTGTGTGTGTGTGTGTGTGTGTGTGTGTGTGTGTGTGTGTGTGTGTGTGTGTGTGTGTGTGTGTGTGTGTGTGTGTGTGTGTGTGTGTGTGTGTGTGTGTGTGTGTGTGTGTGTGTGTGTGTGTGTGTGTGTGTGTGTGTGTGTGTGTGTGTGTGTGTGTGTGTGTGTGTGTGTGTGTGTGTGTGTGTGTGTGTGTGTGTGTGTGTGTGTGTGTGTGTGTGTGTGTGTGTGTGTGTGTGTGTGTGTGTGTGTGTGTGTGTGTGTGTGTGTGTGTGTGTGTGTGTGTGTGTGTGTGTGTGTGTGTGTGTGTGTGTGTGTGTGTGTGTGTGTGTGTGTGTGTGTGTGTGTGTGTGTGTGTGTGTGTGTGTGTGTGTGTGTGTGTGTGTGTGTGTGTGTGTGTGTGTGTGTGTGTGTGTGTGTGTGTGTGTGTGTGTGTGTGTGTGTGTGTGTGTGTGTGTGTGTGTGTGTGTGTGTGTGTGTGTGTGTGTGTGTGTGTGTGTGTGTGTGTGTGTGTGTGTGTGTGTGTGTGTGTGTGTGTGTGTGTGTGTGTGTGTGTGTGTGTGTGTGTGTGTGTGTGTGTGTGTGTGTGTGTGTGTGTGTGTGTGTGTGTGTGTGTGTGTGTGTGTGTGTGTGTGTGTTGCGGAGGGGGGGGGTGCTGCGTTGAGAGAATTGACTCAGCTCCACAACCATACGCACCTCCCTTCCCAAATCACATCATTGTCAATAGATGTTTTCTCTTCCTCCTGGCATTGGTTAGAACACTCAAAGCAGTGCCCCATAGCCGGCGGCTCAACTCACCACAGCTGCCGCAACACGCCAGAAGGTCCTGGGCCGAGATGTTCACTTGCATCTTGCCTTGGCTGTGGATGCAGGTGCGGTCGGATATGGCTTCGACGGCTCCAAATGCCTGAATGGCCAGTGAATGAAATTTCTGCTCGAACAGAAATGCGCTAGCAATATAGATGCTACCACTCAGCCATTTAGCTGTTCTGCATTCCCTGAGCTTGAGTGAATAACCTTGCCAACTTGTGCAGCACTTCTGAAAAACCGAGTCCTATACAGGCTATATGATACTATTCGGTCCATATAGATAAATCGGTGATTTATATTTATATCGGGCCCAATTTTGCATCATGCGGTAGATTAGGAGTGCATGCTAATGAGTTGCGACCACGAAACGAGACCAAAGTGAAAAATCGAAACACTAGTAATAGTACGTGGCAATTTAATGAATAGAAACGATTTTTGCCGGCAGCGGCATTTGTCATCGAACGCGCAGGTACCTAAGCTGCGGCGACGGAAATATGGGGACAGGGAAAGGAAATGATAAAACGGCAGCGTCAAGGAGAGATGACAGGCTCTAGGATGAACAATAATATAAAATCAATAAATTTAAATTCACTTTCGCGCTGGCATGAATGCTGCCGGTGCGAAGGTTAATTTTTCTAATTCGCGTTTGGCCTAATCACGCTAAATCAGGCGTCATTTTTTTTTATGTCCAGTTAACCAGGGGTGCGGTAAATTGAAGTGCACAAGTCAAAACATTTGAGCCTATAGAAGCGCCGGCTGAAGCTGACGCATGCGCATGGCTATATCGCCGCTTTTTATCGTTGTATTCTTGGTGGAGTACAGCTAATTGGTAAGGCTACTTTTAAACTATTGTTGCGGTTTTCTTTATTATCTGGCTTAGACGCACAATATTTCACAAAAAGAAACCACAAAAATATTGTGCCAAGAGTGGCCAAGAGGCGCTACAGTAATATGCAGGCAACCTTACCCCTCACTTTCATGGATTCCAACTTGCGTGGTCAACAGATGTCAAGATGACTGCGAGCGTCTTGCGATTGTTGAAGTCCTATGCAGGGGCTTGTTTGTTTTTTCTCAGGGAACAGTCTCACAAGCTATTAAGAGCACAGTATATACTAAGCTTAGGAACTGGCACAGTATAGGAACGGAAGTTGGCTGGCAATAAGCGTCGTGGGAGCATGAGGAATGAAAAATATAGTGCAGCTCTCAGCCTTAATTTCAACATAGCAGCAGTTTTTCACGCGGACCTGACTTAATCTCAGCAGACGAGCTTTTTTTTTGTGTGTGTATGTAATCACCACAGAAATGATGATGCCACGGCTCATGTGCTGCAGCAGAACTTAACAGCAATTGAGCAACAACTCTGGACTGAGTAAACCACTCCACAGTGTCTCGAAAGAAAGGAAATACCCAACAAGCCCCACAACTCGACTGGTCCCGGATGAGTCCAATGCTGCCGCACTGGGTCCATTTTTGTCGAGCATCGAAGGACTCCGGCAAGTCCGCGGGGATCTCTTCGTGCCGAAAGGCGGGAAGCCGATGCAACTTATTGTCTGGATGCACACCCAGCAGGCTCCGGATGAACATGGGCGAGATCTTCCGGTTGAAGTTGCGTCCGGCCTGGTGGGTGAAATTTATTAGCATTCAAATAATCAGCTTAATTGTTTCATGGTGTGAGTCATCGCTTCCGGAAGATGAAAGAATGATTCTCTTTTCGGTATTGAGCCTTATTGTGCTTCGGTAATACTTAATGTTGTTACATGGCGACAAGCAAGAAGACAGCACAACATGGCGACTGGGTGAAAGATGATTTATTGACTGGCCTAGCGCGTATCTTCATATATTTAACTGCGAATATTAGGGGAGCATCATCATCATCAACATCATCAGCCTGACTATACCCACTGCAGGGCGAAGGCCTCTCCCATGTCACTCCATGGGATTGGTTGCGGACGCTGTTTTCAATTTACAGAGATAACACAGAACCAAAATGAGATCTCTGTTCAAATTTGCGTCAAATAGTAGTCGTTTATCTAGTTTTAAAACCTTAAGTGTGTTAAACACCTTATAGAAGCTATGAAAAACGTTTATGCAAATCTGATTACCTTCTTCTAACTCAACAGAGTCTAGGGTCTTTTTTTGTTTGTTTGTTTGTTTCAAAATAAAAATGATAACCTAAATCGATACATATCTCTACAAATACAAGGAGTGATGCCGGGGTTCATTGTTTTTATTAGTATTACAGTGAAGGGTAAGAAGACAAAGGGGGTGGGGGGGGGGGGGGGGGCTACTGATGATCACTTTCAGGGAGTGGCCTGAAAGCAGTTGTCATAATTAGAGGAGGAATTATATGAACGGCAGGCTGAGAACGAGAACAGGAGCACGGAAAAAGAAATTACATGTCCCTGTACGTGCGCCGAAAGAAAATGTAAATAAAAAAGGATAAAATGGAAAAGCTGCTTTACAATAACTAAGCGATTAGTACCCAAGTAGACCACGAACTTCACACGCACAAAAAAGCTTACTTTGGTTTTAGGAAATTGTATGAACAGGTACAAAGGGATTATTAGGACTTCTACGGCAACCCGCTTTTAATTAAAACAAAGAAAGACATTAAGGAAAGGAAAACTGGCGCAGTCACATGGCAAGTGAACTGTGTAAATTAAGCAATAAACTGTATCCTAGACACTGCGCTGGGGTATACTGACTGGAGGAAGTAAATTACTGCGGGATCTCCGAAAAAAAGAAAATAGAGGAATGAGTTCAAGAACGTTCTTAGCTCAATAAAATTCCTTCAATATTCTTTGGACTCGGCTCAATGCAGCTCAATCGTGGGCTGCATCGTGCGAAGTGTGTCGTTTTCCTCACTTTCCAGGTGGTGTTGAGCTTGTTGATGTAGGCCACCATACCATCGGACATGGGCCTCAAGGAGGGTGGATGAATACTGCGGCTGTAGGCGACCGCCGCAAGCAATGTGCACGCGAGAACGCGCTGCCACATTTTCTGCGAGACCAAAGGACGTCGCAGTTAGTAGGCACACTCAATACTGCTTTGACGAAAGTTCGGCTCAGGGAATCAGTTTCAGCTCAACTGTACTGAAACGTAACCTGTTTAACTGCCAGTGGAAAGAACAAACAGGCATCTCCGCTTTGTATCCGCATGTTCCGTGCAGTACATCAGGATTTCTTCTTTCCTATCACTGCCGCTGTGTAGCACTTTTTATTTCGCGCGCCTAATCTGTGTACACCTTTGTGGCAGAGTTCCTGGCTGTTCGGGTATACGATTTTTTGCTCATCGTCCCAATGTGCTCGCTATAATGCCAATAATGATGTATTTTTCCTGATTTACCTTGTGCTTTTTTGTGATCTAATTATTTCTCCATTCATTATTTATTAATTGCGTAAGCGTGATTTCTCTGCTGTGAAATGCCGTCATATACAGAGGCAGACGACCCGTCAAGCTGCTCTTCGAAGCAGTTTTTTAGCGGCTGCTCCTTTCCTTTCCTTGTATTAAAGAAAAAATAAATTATTATTATTATTATTATTATTATTGTTATTATTATTATTATTATTATTATTATTATTATTATTATTATTATTATTATTATTATTATTATTATTATTATTATTATTATTATTATTATTAATCAGCCTCACACTTCATCTGAAAGACCGTTTCGAGTATGTTACAGGAAGGAAAGTTGAAGTGGCCGAGACCACCTCTCATAATCACTAGGCCGGCTCCTCATTACAGGAGCCCACTGGCGACTGCGGCGGCTCAGTCGACCAGGGCCTTCTGGCTTGCCAGGTCGAAGCAGCCGAGCAGGGCTGTCTACGGAGCTGCACCGACTCCAGACCCAGTCGATTCTCGATCATTCGAGATTGTCATTGATCACCAATGGGGAATATCAGCCCACATGTCCAAACTGCTCGCAGGCTGAAATTGTCACACAAGCACATATCCTAAGGGGATGCACGAGACATCCGCCTCCTCAAACTTTGCTACCGGCACCCTCCGAGAAGGGCTGGAACATACTCCTACGCCGACCAGACAAAATGACAAAAGTGGCACTCGCCACGTGGGCTCAAGAAGTCGCTCCCGTCCGGGGGCCACACCAAGCCCAACTGCCCTAACCGACCATATCCTAGGCAATAAAGTTGTTTCATCATGTTTCCCAGTCCTCCCTAGTGGGATTGGGTTTTAGGACGAGCTTCGGGTTTGACTGCCATGTCCACATCACGTGGAAGATGTCTGGAGACTTATCCAAGATCAATGCAAGATCAAAAAACAGCGCGGCTACTTGGGACAAACAGAGAAGGGAGAATAACGGACAAGCGCTGTCCGTTATTCTCCCTTCTCTGTTTGTCCCAAGTAGCCGCGCTGTTTTTTGATCTTGCAATGCACCAACTAGCTCAGATTTCCGTTCTTCTGAGACTTATTCGCACAGTGCGGGCTTTAGTCCTGTACAAGTAGGATCAAAGTGTTTTTTTTTTTGTGTGTGTTTTAAAACTTTTTGACACATCAGTGTTTTGGTGTAAAGACGGGGGAGTGTGAGTTCTTCCGCCTTCGCATGGCGTTTACAGGACTTATTAGAAATTGCCTCACTTTTCGAGAAATTACTCAATTATACCGATTCGGCCACGCAATTTATCCTCTCGCACTCATCGTGGGGCCAGAGTGTGACTCAGCAAGGGTATATGGATGAGCCTTCCCTGGTGCTTTTCTATGTAAGATAACGGTATATATTCTTATTCTTCTATATATTCTCTTATAGAACGAAAATCACTCGTGCTATCACAGGAGAAACATGCAACTTCTACAAACTGCAATTTTAGGCTTGACGATTCACTATTCAGGTCAGCGATTGCTTGGCTTTTTCAGGCAAAAAAAGCAAACTACTCAGAATTTGGGCTTGATTAGAAGGATTGCTCCCAAATCTGGCGGCGTGTGTTCCGCTTTAATTGGTGAGAGCAGTTCTGCAGCCACATATTGTTTATGAAGCCCAGTTTCCCCAGATTACAAGGGCACAATGGGATCGCCTTGAGGCAGTGAACCGAGAGGCTATAAAAATCAATACATTCCTTCCACGTATTACAGCGGTGATGGTTTTACAAGAGAATGTGCACCTCAACACCACTGACTAGCTGGAGCAGTAGCACCGTGACGGACGCAGACTTAAGACCAGTTTATCACACTGAAAGCAAGCACTGACGGCTTATGTAATTACGCACTCCATTCTTCAGCCGCCAGCGCCAGAGTTTCCTCCTTGGAAGCTCGTGCAGTCAAGCTAAACAAGCTAACAGATAATCACAAACCAACGTCGATCAATTCATCATCGTCGCTTCGGCAGAGATTGGAAGAGCAAAAGCTCACCTGCCACAGTGATCCATCGTTGTATACGTGGATGCAAGCATTCAAGGTTGCGAAGCAAGAACAGCAGTCTACTGTCTGTGCAGACCTGACCTTAATCAGACCTCCAGTTTCAACTAACGGAACCACCGTGCTGAGCTCGTTGCAGTACAATAGGCACTCCGCTCCATGGCCGCCACAACTACGCCTCCTGCGGCCCACGTTCTCATCTGTACTGACGTCCTGCAAGCAGTTCGATTGCTCCGATATGTCCACCGCTGTCCAGGATTATGTCAGGACGTCCACCAGCTCGCGGCAAGCATCCCACAGTCTGTACGTGTTAAGTGGGTTTCACGGGATCTACTGCCTTCTCAAACTTATGTAGATTTAGCAACCCGCCTCATGACCCCAGGGTCATCATTGCCTCGATTCCTTAATTTGGACGGCGCTACTCTACTCATTTCATCAAGAAAGGAACACCTCCGGCGCCGCCCAGGTGCTCTTATCCCTCCGTATGCGGTAACCCTTCCCCGCGGTCTCGTACGTGCAGAGGAGGTTGTGCTTCGGACGATCCGAGTCGGTGTTGCCCTCACTCCTGCCGTTACTCGCATGTGGCCTCATTTCCAGCATTTATATCCCCGCCGAGGGTGTCCCATATGCAAATGCGAGAACTCTGAAGCCGACATTCGCCATTTGCCGTGGGACTGCCCTCCTCTGAAACTGACAAGGATCAGGCACCTAACAGTAGCGGCCGGGTCTTTCAACAAGGAACCCAGCTGCATATATTACCTGAACGCAGGAACCTCATCATCACTCACTTCTGGACTTCATAAAATAGCAAGCATATTTCCTATAATTGAATCATTTGTTCATCCTTCAATATAACCCTCTGATGCTCTGAGGCAATAAGTGCAGTTCATAAAAATAAGAACTTGCAACTTAGCATCCATGTGCAATGCGTTACTCTGCTCTGCTTCGTGCCCGGTTTTTCGCTTCGAACAGTAATGCAGGCCACTTTCTAACGCAGAACAATCCCGCGAACGAGTGCTTTGTGCTTGATGAAAATTCACGCACTGTTTTATTCGTAACAGTGCTTATGAACGCACTGCAATTGCAACAGCGCCTGCGTCGTAGCAGCTAGCTGATGCACTACAGGCAAATATGTGGGAACTTTGAAGAAGCGTAAGCTTTTACAGTTTGAGTGGCGGGGGGGCGGATGGTCATTGTTGCATTAATGACGATAATATGAATAATGTGTTAGTGCTTATCCCATCTACAATTATATGTCATGTGTGCCATGTTAACCACTGCTGGGAGTAAATGAATCGATGGACGGAAGACGGCATCCAGTGTTAAAAGCGCATTTTATTTGTAGAATAACAAATCCGCAGCAATCAAAACGCAACTCAACAGTTAAAGTGCAGATAGATGAAAAAGGAACCTCAAGAAACACATATATATTTCTTCTCAATTTTCACATCGCTGGACAGCAAAAATATAATGCGGTTTTAAAGCGAGGCCGTTATATTAAAGTAATTATTTTCTTCTGATTTTCTTACATCCTTATCGCACGCATCGCTAACTGGCAGATTAACAGTATCCAGTGCAGTGAGAGCAAAGAGGCGACGAGAATAAAGACAAAATCGGAATGGAGATATTTTGTTATCCTGGCTCAACGTGAAGACCATATGCATGGCGAAGTATACAGTAATCAGGGCATTGGAAATGTTCTTAATGAATTACTTTAACCGTGTTTCTTCCTCACCCCTGTCGGGCTATTTCTGCCATCATAACTAACGAACATGAATAACTTATTTCTCTTTACGTTTGCGCCTCACATGCATTGTCCCTAACGTCGTGCATGCAAATCCATTGACCTGTGATTTATGATTGTTTCCTAATCCTACTATTCTGTATGGCTTTAGCTAGACGCTCAACAGGCTTCGTTTAATATTAATAAGGGTAGCATTTTTTTAGCGCTAGTCTTCGGAGAAAATATTCAAAAATTAAAGGATATGCGCAGCGTCTGCTTGCTTCTTTCTTTTTTGCTTTACAGGGTTATAACTTAGGTACTGACTTAGAGATGAAGGCAGCAAAAGTGAACCCCCAGCTATTGCTGTAGTTCTAGCCCCCTACAGTTTTATCTTCGTTAAAGGCACAGGAACCGAAAAATAGCTCTTCTTGAGTGCAACCCAGTGGAATAGGATGAAATTTATCTCATTTAAAGGAGAAAGATGAAAATTCGTGTGCTTTGCAAAATTTACAATTTTCATTTATCAGCTCAAGATTGGTGACAAAATGTAAAGCTTGGATATATCAAATCATCATGTTTACAGACGTGAAACTCTCTAACCGTAACACATTGGAATTCAGTCATTTGTACTTGTTAAATCAATTAAAGAGGACACATTAAAATTTTAAATCTTCATGAAAAGCTTGAGAAACTTACAAAAATTCACTAAAAAAATATATTCAGATGTTAACTGTATGCCCATTAGGCGCAATAGCGTCTGTTTGAAAAGTCATTAAAAATTCATAAAATTTGTCCTCATCATGCAACTAAAAGCTTGAAAGACGAAAAGTTATAAATGCTTACAATTTGAAATTATCGCTAGCTTTTGCAAGAACGAAAAGGAATACATATCACCTTTTAACAGCAGATAAAATTGATTTTCTTTAAACATAACTCAAGTTTCACTCATATATAGCTCAACGAATATCTGGTGATAATAGGTCTGCTTTATGCTTACATTCTATCGTAGTTACATCCGAAATAAATGCCCCTCTTATAATAACGGTGCTTTATGCTAATAATATTTGTTGTTGAAAATGAGCTCTTTGTTGAAACTTTAGCGCCGTACGTGACTTCCTGACTTCGGAGGAAGCGCAACTTTGGCACGCCTTTTACCTTTTCAGTGAAGATTGCTCTATGGGAGAGTGGCGTGTATCCGCGTCCGTCGATCCTTACCTGTGATGCTGCCGTAGACGACAAGTGGAAGATGCTGTGGCCCGCTTTCTTCGACTTCTTATACGCAAGAATAAAGAGAGGCACTATCGGCGTTATCATTTACGTTCACTTTCTCCTTGTACACATACCGCACTAAACGATCAACGCTTCTTATCTCCGCACACGGCGCTGCGGCACGTGAGCGCCAGATCGTCGAAAACTTATCACGCTCGGGAATTTCGAAAACCTCGCAACATGATGGGCCAGCGAAGGACAGCTCCCCCTCTCACTCGAAAAAAGGCAAAGCAGCATGAGATCATTAATGATAAAGGTATATGATAATTCCTCACTGGTATACTTGGTGCAATCGTAACAAATGAAACGTATAAATAGTTTTGCAAAAGACAAGGGAAGTATTTCTAATTCCTAAACTTCAGCCTCGTGTGATGCCAAACGAACAACAATTCGTAAATTACTTTTGTACACTTTAAAGCAGGCAATCGATGCCACTTACTGGCCTCGCGGTTATAAGTATATTTCAAACTGATTAAAAAGCAGCAATACTGAACAAGTATTAGGATGTCCGAAAATCACGAAAATGTCTTCTTGTTTTCTTGTCGTGGTTATGCAGAAGCAACGTCGAGTAATGAGACACGAAATTACAAGTTCAAACAGGTCAATTACATTAAACTAACAGAAACCTGATAGCTGCTTGTCGGCAATCGCTGCTCGAGGCAACGAAGGAAAGGCACATGCACTCGTTTGAACATTTTAACCTGTCTAGACTGCACTCATTTCTTTTCCGTGATTAACCAATAAGTAACTAGCTTCTTATTTTTTGTATTTAACCTATGCTAAAGATAGCCAGTAATCAAGCGCGCGTCGGGCGCTTTGAGACAAAACGTTGACATGTGTGCGTGTGTGTGTGTGTGTGTGTGTGTGTGTGTGTGTGTGTGTGTGTGTGTGTGTGTGTGTGTGTGTGTGTGTGTGTGTGTGTGTGTGTGTGTGTGTGTGTGTGTGTGTGTGTGTGTGTGTGTGTGTGTGTGTGTGTGTGTGTGTGTGTGTGTGTGTGCGTGTGCGTGTGCGTGTGCGTGTGCGTGTGCGCGCTTCACTCCATATCAGTGGCCACTCCTTCCGACACGAATAACTTTGCAGTGCTGCGTCTCGCAAGAAGGGCGCAGATTCAAGTTTACGAAATCGTGAGGTAAGAACTTGCATGAAAATAAACACGCGGAAACTCCACAGCACGCGAAGAACGTCGTTACATTCCATATTAGACTATGGGTGGATGGTCCCAACCCTTACTCGTGGGACAGGGAAGGGTTTAAGTACGCTTCTCCCATAAGCTATCCCCAGAGTCCGAAAGGCACTCACCCTGAGGGTTGTGAAAATGCCAATAGCTTTCGCTCAGAGCAACACGCCAACAAGATATACAGTGTTCTGCCACTTTATCGGAACCGTTCGAGGCGGGAAAATTTTCCAACACGGTTCTGATAAAGTTGCAGAACACTGTATGTCAATGGTAAAAACAATAATGCTTGCTTTTCAGCGGCTCGTTTTACCCTTCCGGCTCAGCAGCGCCGTTACGAAGGAGTATAGTTCAGCAATATGAGGGCTATCTCCATAACTTCCAAACTTCTGTTACGGCCCAACGACTGTTGAGATGCCTGCGAACACAAGAGCATGGTTCAGCTAAACACACTATACGTGTTGACGATAAGCTATGTCTTCCACTTGAAGATACTGGCGGTATGCGATACCGTCGGCTAACTCTTACGAGGATAGTCAACTGCTCTGTACCACTGAAGCGTGCCTTGTGTCGCCCGATGCCAGAGGGTGTTTTTCCTTTCTGTGATAACAGACCACCCTGCAACCACGAGAAATCAGATAACAAACCCTACAAGATTCACCAATTTCAGATCTCTTGTTCGTGCCCTAAAGCAATTACAGGCCGTATAGGGCATGACTAGTTAACAATGGCAACACTGGCGACGATGTTTGGAAACTTCCAGTCTATAAAATTCCTGTGCCCCTCCTTCCATGTGTACCGTTCTTGTGCCAGAGAATGGAGATAAAAAAGGCGCTAGATAGCTTCGAGGTAAACAGCTAGTTTTTTGCTCGTAACATCAGCTTTCTTTTTGATGTCACAACAGAAGGCGAGAGCAGGAGTGCACAACACTCAAGGCGTCTTTCCAGCGTATACACTGGCAAGAACCCTATCGCACATTGATGTCTGGTCTACGAGCGCGTTCTACGACCCCCTTGCCCTCGAGATGCATCCAATGCTTTATGCGCGTTTTCACAATAACCTCGCCCCTAAAAGCCAAGAACTCGCAACGCCGGGCCGATAAGGCAGCCAGGTATACACTGGCATATTACGCACGCGCAGTTCAAAAGGCGGGATTTTGTATGGGCGCAGAGGGGACAACATTTGTTGTTAATTCGTCATCTTACGGACATTGCTTGCTGCCTCTTAGCGTAGTCGCCAACTACAGCTGGTCACCGTAGTAAGAACGTAATAAAGAGTGAGGGTAACCTATAATCACTATTGCTGTCCTATTAGGCCCATGAACCTCAACGAAATACTCGTCTTTTATTTTTTTACAATACTTTACAGACCTCCGTGGACGCATTGTGAAGGAGGTGCAATATATGTCAGGCATCTTAGGGAAGCTGGTCACTAAGTTTTATAAAATAGGCTTTTTGAATTATGAAGTCGGCTGCTGCCACACGACAGTACCAGTGTTGACGGACATTAGAAAGGTAAATAATGTTGCCTATAGTGATCTAGTTAACTAATTATTGATAACTAGTTTTTAACTATTATAGTTAGGCGTTGGTGGCAAGTAGATGTTTGAGGGTGGTTTAGAAAACGCGATTTCCCTCGGCGCTCCTTATAGTTGGATACAGCTTAAGATCGCAGTATATACTGCCACACATGATTCCTTCGCATCATATGCGAAAGAAATTCACTGTTAAAGTTCTTCAGTTATCTAAATATAAAGCTAACCATCACATCGAATTAGAATATTAAAACTTCGATGCCTGTGGCTTGTTTCGTAGTCAAATATAAAAAAAAAAGCTGATTATGTTTATTGTTCAGCGGAGTAATATAAGTGCCGCCTATCACTGTCCATAGTTATCAACTGCTGATTTTTTTTAACTGTGTCCTATTATAGGGAGCTTGACGCCATAGGAAAATAGACAACTCAGGGATGGGACGGGCAGATCTAGGCGACCCTTCAATTAAGGGGCGGTGGACGTCGTAGACGCCCACGGCCTTTGGGTAGGACTGGAATACGCGCCACAAAGGTCGCAACTGCTGGTAATCTGTAATAACGGAAGGGCTTGTAAAACAAGGCCGAACAAGATACAGATAAAAATTCAGGAAAACGGAACCCCAGAGCTCGATCCGGCAGACTATACGGCTCTTTAAGCGCGTGGCGACTCGGCTACAAGGCACGAGAGAGCGCAACGCATGTCTGCCCTTTCAGGCTTTTGTCGTCATGTTCGCCACCCTTTACCTGGACCTAAATAAGGCCGATAATGAACAGTTGCATTGCCTGGGAAGGCGCACAAAGCGGCTATCGGCCTCTCCAGAAACATGCCCACCGCGAGACTTCTGATTTGATTTGTGGGGTTTAACGTCCCAAAGCGACTCAGGCTATGAGAGACGTCGTAGTGGAGGACTCCGGAAATTCCGACCACCTGGGGCTCTTTAACGTGCGCTGACATCGCACAGCACACGGGCGCCTTGTTTTTCGCCTCCACCGAAAAGCTGCCGCCGAGGCCGGGATTCGATCCCGCATCCTTGGGAACAGCAGTCGAGCGCCGTAACCACTGCGCCACCAAGAGCTCATTAAGGCCCAACTTCCTGACATCGCAAGACCAGCGGCGCGATCTGGCTCTACATCCTGAAAATCTTAGGATAAGGGGCGAGGGTCCTTCGAGACTGATGATTTCGCCCGTAGCGATTCGCGAACGCATTTGGGTCAAGCCAACCCAGGGCGAACGCGTTATAGGCAAAGTGTATCAAGGAGGCGATATGTGTATGTTGATGAGGTAAAATATAACATTGCAAGAAGACTTTTGCTGTGAGCGCGGTATGCATCTCCCGCAGGGTAGTGTCCTGACGCTGGGGCTATGTCGACCCGGCCTTCACTTGGTAGCGTGCAGAGATTCGGGGTTGATGAAGGATTGAATCTTCGAAGTTGGTAAAATATATACAAGCAGGTTTAATGGCACTTTGAGAAAACTTATTTACATGATTATTTACACGAAAAAGAAGGGTACATCAGCAAAATGACAAGCGTTAAGAGTTCATAGCGAGAAGCGACTGGATGAGCCGTTTACCCAGGGCTCAGAGCGACATTTCGTGCTCTGCAGCGTCCTTAAAACCCCCTATGTCCAGCCCCTCTCTGAAGATGCTGACCAACCAAATCCAGGGCACGCCCCTCAGATATCGGCATCCAATCGAACACATCACTGCACTGATGGTCTGAAGCACTGACTGGCCCGGCATTGTTTCGTTGAGCCTGGTCACTTGTTGGCGGGAAAAGCTTGGGAACGGCGAGGAGGTACATTTCTATTCTTCAGCCAAGAATCGATAGGCTGGTTCCGGCAAGTGGATTTACTTCTCAGAAACCCAAGTGCACGTGCGCGCCGCATACGCTCCCAGCATTGTCCGTTTTCGACAATTGCAAATCTTTCCTGCATTCCCGGGAAATCATTTAATGGCCGTATGCGTCATGCTCCTTTCTTGTCCTGCACGTCAGCGGACTTGTCACTCTGTTGTCTCCTTTGTACAGTAGGCATTCCTTACTTGACCATAGCGCTTCTCGACGGGAAGGGTGAACAATTGAACGAAAGCACTTCCGGCTATTTCCCGCAGGGAGACATTTCTTTGTGTTTTTCTAGACGTTCTCTTGACAGGGTCAATTTGGCATTTGCAGGGTGTCCACAAAGCAAAACAGGCTTACAAAACAGGATTCCTGGAAACAGGCTCACTTAGAGCCATTGTACCAACACCACATATCCACAGCACTTATCCATGCCCACAGGCGAACAATAGAGCGCGCAAGTGCGGATGATGCACGGTCGTAACAGTAGCGCTATAGTATATGGTTGTCAGGGGCCGAGTGGAAGCTGTCGAAGAGGCTGTAATAGCACTAGGAATCGCTTCATTCAGAACGGCACAAGCACCATTTTCAGCGATTCTAAAACGAATCTTCGCAAGAGGTCGTATCTCCGCCACTGGACGCTGAATGTGACTCCAAACATAGAAAGTGGAATGGAACTGATATGGGTTCCGGTAAAGCCCGGTTCCGGACCACTCGAGCGCCCCGAGTAACGAGTCCGCTCACCAATATTCTCGACATTTTGCAAGCAGAGCTTGTGAGGGGATCTCAGACGCGGTTGCCCCACGAGGTAAAGCACTGGATACGTATCAGACCATAACGAATTATTAATGCGTAAGTATTGTATGGCTATGTACGCGGGTTTCGCGTGGACATGACTTTGTCGGCGCTGTAAAAGAGGAACTGCATATCGGAAAAAGAATGGCACCAGGATAGAGCGTCAAGGAAAGGTGTGCAAGTGACGAAGTGCTCGATGTGCTTTAATTCGGTATTAGAGCCAACAGCAATAATATTTGGTTTACCGAAAACGATAGGCTGTCACACTTGTTCTGTGGACAACTTCACCGCGCAGCAAAGGAAAGAAGGCAGATGGGAGTGAAAACCGAAAGAGTGAAAGAGGTGCCGTTAATTGAGCGCTCCGGAGTAATTGGGGTGGTGATCCTGGCCCTACGCGGCTGGGAATGGAGGGCCCAGCGGGGGCTCGCCTGCCACCGGAGGTTGTACCTGTTGTAGGCCGTCATTGCACCCGCCGCAGTTTCGGTGGCAGACGACGGCTGTTGCGACGCGCGTCTTTCTCTCTCCCTCTTCTTTTTCTTCCTTTCTGTGTCTAATTTCTCATCTGTCCGCATGAGGCAGCATAGGTTGTTGTTGATTACCAAATGACACATGGCACATACCCACACAGGGTGGTCGGCCAAGAATTGGGTAGCAGAGAAAGTTCTTGTTTACATATCTAAAAAGAATATGATTGGAGAGGTAGATGTCAAAAAACGAAAAGGTGAAATAAATGGAATAAAAAATGAAAAGTCATAACGCATACGGAAGATTGACACTGGGATTTGTACAGAACAAGTGATGTTTGAAACATTTACCAATGTAAACTATTTGACTCCAATAAAAAAAAATTGCATAGCAGTAAGAACAGACCTGTGAATGGCCAAGGATGGTGGTGCTAGATGATGTTAATATCAGGCTACTTAAACTCAGCCTAAGCTGTTCCAATGGCTTTTCCATCAACCGTCTTCTCAACGTAGTGAAGCGGCGGCAAAACAATACAAAATGATCTAATGAGTCCTGTTCATCGCAAAATGCGCAGGCTGGAGAAAGTGCCAATCCATATCTGTGAAGACAGAAATTTAGAGGTGGAATACGGCAGCGCAGCCTTGTTAGAGAAATCTCAAATTGCCGTGAATGGCATAATTTCCTACTCCAAGAATATTTAAGATGCAAGTAAACATCAGTTCTTAAAAGATGTCCAGTTTGCATGCTTATTAAAATGCTTATCCGAAATTTCGCTGCGATGATGTACGCTGTCGCCGGAAGGATAGGTAATAAAGAGCATTGAGGTGGCTCAGTTCCAGAGCCAGTAGCAGGCTCGTGCATTTTATTTTCCTTCTTCCTACAGTCACAACAACGGAGTAATTTCTACCACCTGGGGATCTTTAACGTGCACTAACATCGCACAGCACACGGACGTCTCTTCGCTTCGCCTCCGTCGAAACTTAATTTGAGCCAGTTAAGTGTTTTACAGGAGAAAGACCCAGTATCTGTTACTCGCGGAAGAGGAACTACAGAACTAGTTGGTATATCAAAAAAAGAATGGTGCAGTTGGATAGTGCGTCAAGGAAATATGTGCAAGTGACAAAATAAGTTTGACTGGGTTAATTAGGTAGTTAATTAGAGACAATTAAGTGGTTTACAGGAAAGGAAAGGCCCAGTATCTATCACTCGCGGAATCCCGCTGACACACCTCGTGGACAACACAACAACGCTTAGGCTTATGCATTTCTCCCGTGCAGATTCTGCAGTGATCTCGGAAATTTTTTTACAGGCAGCTGACGACAAGCTTGCCTCCTCCGCACGTTTCGCTCACCCGGTAGGCTACCGATTGACAGCGGCTGCAAACGCGGTCAACGTCGAACGCTTGGACGTAAGTCATCGTTTCCGTACTGCCAACTATGCGGCCACCCTGCCACGTTGAAAACCTCCAAAAGTGTCGCTCGCATTCAGCGCTGCGTAATTGCTTAAACTGCCGACTATTAAATCTGGGACAGCGCGGAGAATCTGCTTCCGGCAGATCTAGTCACGTCTTTTCTTGAACGATGGGAAGCTGTTTTTGCCAGCCGAAACCAGGACGTCCAGTCCGCTCCAGTCCAGAGCGCTAAAGGTCGCTGATAGACCAACTGCCGGCCTCGAGAAAACTATACCATCTCATTGAAAAATCATTTTCTTTTTCCCTCTCCTACCTTGACGCTGTGGCTCACCAAAAAATTCACTATCTCGCGGAAGTGAAGCGCACGTTTGAAAAACGCACTTGAAAAGCAACGCCCCAGCGCCATAATCCGACGGCCCCGTTTTGGCGATAGACCGGAATGCTGGCGATGGGTGCTCACAGCACGCCGCGCTAGCTGACATCGTTCGCATGATCGCGGCGCGTTTTGAAGCTCGCAAGAAAGACACAAGTAAGGCTTTCCTCATCGCAAATAAAATGCGGGTTCCTGAAAGTGCTCTCCAACTTCGCAAATCTAATTTATTGCCTAAATACAATATTAAGTAATTTAGAAAATTATCTTCATAAGATTTCATAATATTTATCATCACACCGACCAACTCATATCGAGCCTTTTTATACACACCCCTTATGTTTCTGCATTGTCGATCATCGCTACAAAGTTGCCATAACACACCAGAACACAATGGCGTATGGACACTAATTTCTACCAACACGACATGACTGGAACCACTTACCTGCTGGCCTGGTCGCTATCACCGACAACCGTCGCTTTCGCATTTCGCTTAATTACATACAGTGGAACTTATTATTGCTCGCACCTCCCGTTCATTTGTTTTTTGTGTATGAATTGTCTTCACAACACAAATTATGGAAGATATTTTATGATAATGATGTGCATCGTATGAGAGTCTATGTGATTTGATGAGATTGTGTGAGGTTATTGCCCCGTAGAACTTTTCGTTTTTCAGTTAGGTCTCCTCACCAACGCCCTGAAGCGGATAGCCCTCCAAGGGCTATGCTTTGCTCTTTAAGGGCGGCCCCATAAGGGCTGCCTCGCGCAATTCAGGGGAAGGTAGTTTGCCTTCATCTACATTTTTTTTTTTTGGCAGTAAATATTTTCAGCAATACCACCACCCTCTTGTCGGTTACGTCACTCTTCAGGGATCCGACAGTGTTTTACCCACTGAGAGCGCTGTAACGCGGCGCATTCAGGCGCGCGCAGTGCGTTCCCACGTGCGTGGAATTTTAAGACGAAAGCCTTTAACTGCTCATACTGTCGGCCGCGATTATAACGTGGCTGTGATTGTCACACACTTCAGTCACACTATAGCTAATGTGGCGTCACATCCAGTTAAACATAGCAAGATGGTCAAACTGATGACGTTATCGATGTAACTCAGTAATTTAGTCGTGATGATAGTATATTATTAATTGGTCATTAATTAGCAATTAATTAAATATCCAATCTGCACCGGGATTCAAACCTCCAACCCCTGCATCCCCAGCCGAGTACTTTAACCAACTGCGCCACACTCGGGGATCGTGAAACGCACATCATAATTCTTGTCTACCGTGAGGATGACAGCAGCGATGACAATGACACTGAAATTTGTGGTAATGACAATGATGACATCCGCGATGATAATGACGGTGAATACAGTTGATAATGAGAGCAAACATAATGCACCGCGTGTGCATCAGCAACGCTCACGCTTTCGCAGTTCTGCAGTGCAGATTTCAAAGTGCTCTCGGAATATTTTTAAACTTCGAGTACCTTTATTTTTGCCAAAAAAAGGGAGGGGAACACGATTACCGCGAGGCTGCCTCGTCGGAAGCACCTGCACCTGGTCATTTTCCTGGCGTTCGACGACTTCGTATCCAAATCAGAGCATTTAGAGCGATATTTAAAAACGTAATTAGTGAATGTCGACTAATCATTCAAGAAAGAAAAATGAAAAAATACCCGCGAATACTTTACATGATTCCGAACATATCACTCAGTTGATTTCAATTGAAAAAAAAAAAAGGCTTAATATTTTTCACATCCAGATCAACCTTTCCTGGAATATTTATTGTTGGAAATTGTATTTTCTGAATATTTAATGAGCACAAAACATAACTAAATCAATTTGTGTAAATTGGTTATAAACCGGGTGGGGACAAAGTCTGAGAAAAATTGCCATCACAAAATCAGTAATGAACTGAACTCCATTAAGTTTTTATTCGCTCTATTAAGCATACATTTGCTTATATTCAATATATTGATTGACAATCGGAAGAATACCATCTTTAGTAGAACTAGACATCTGTGTCCCGAGTTATTCACGTCTAGACTTTCAGCCTAAAACCGTCTAATTAAGCATGCAAGATCACGGCATTCGGCATAAGGCTCCTTCTTTGTGTGACGCAGCTATGGCATATAGCTATTCGCTTAATTGGCATTCAGGTCAAAATTTATTTGCAATTTTCTGGCGCTAACAAAGAAGACTGGGCTTCTTTTCAACTTCTCTTCCCACGCATGTTCATGCTGACTGAGGAAGTCCCTACGACTTTTCTTCTCCCTCTACGAATCACCCGCGATACATTAGTGGTGCGGGAGAGATCCCACTCAGGATCTCAATCTACTCTGTCCCTCTACGACTACCCGCGATACATTAGTGGTGCGGGAGAGATCCCACTTAGGACCTCAATCTACTCTGTCCCTCTACGACTTTCGTGAATTTCAGTGAGACGCTTCTTCTTCGTTTCCCTTTCGCCAATTGCTATTACGTAGGTATAATGACATTTCCCAATGTTTCAAAAACGTTTGACAACGTTATTCAAGATAGGTTTAAAGGATGTTTTAAAGGAGGGAAAAATCTCTGCCGGATAAAAAGGAAATGAACTTAGTTTGCAGAAGAAAAGGGTGGGGAGAAGTAAATATCTGTCTCGAAGGAAGGGATATCCTTATTCCATAGGGCCACATGGACGGTACCAAACTTAAATAATTTAACAACGGCAACGCATTCAAAAGTAATCTGCACGGACCTGACGCAGCACTCACTTAGCTCGATCAATCGCTGCATCGTTTCAGCTCTCGTAGAGAGGACAAAAAGCCTTGGGACCTTTCAGCGGCACAGTTTATACACGAGAGAAAGCAGCTAGGTCTGCGCATTAAATTTAGTTTCTGGCATCCACATATTCCGCATACGACCAAAAATATGTGCACAATTTGCTTCCGTCTCGCCTATAGCTTCAAAACATATATATCGTGAAAGAAACTCCAGCATCAGGCTCGTGACCGAATGACAGAGGTAAAAGCGTACAAGGTCTCCAAAACCTGCATCACTGGCAGTTGACCGCATTAGGCGGGCATGTGAAAGCGAACTGAAGATAAGATACTGAGTGGGGCCATAGACGCCGCTTGTAAACGGAGTCGGTGAGCCAAATTCGCACGTTTCAGGCGCGTTGCGGATGCCAATGCAAACCATAATTACTACGAGCTAAAGGCTCCCTAACGCATAGCAGCGCAGAAATTAACCGAGGCACCAAATACAAGTCTCATTGATGTAAAAGCGTGCAAGGTCTCCAAAACCTGCATCACTGGCAGTTGACCGCATTAGGCGGGCATGTGAAAGCGAACTGAAGATAAGATACTGAGTGGGGCCATAGACGCCGCTTGTAAACGGAGTCGGTGAGCCAAATTCGCACGTTTCAGGCGCGTTGCGTATGCCAATGCAAACCATAATTACTACGAGCTAAAGGCTCCCTAACGCATAGCAGCGCAGAAATTAACCGAGGCACCAAATACAAGTCTCATTGATGTAAAAGCGTGCAAGGTCTCCAAAACCTGAATCACTGACAGTTGACCGCATAGGCGGGCATGTGAAAGCGAACTGAAGATAAGATACTGAGTGGGGCCATACACGCCGCTTGTAAACGGAGTCGGTGAGCCAAATTCGCACGTTTCAGGCGCGTTGCGTATGCCAATGCAAACCATAATTACTACGAGCTAAATGCTCCCTAACGCGTAGCAGCGCAAATATTAACTGAGACACCAAATGCCGAGTGCTTTACCAACTGATCCGGAAGCGTTCATGATAATTCCCCTTGTCTGCCGTGATGACAGCGGCATTCCGCAAGTGACAGATTCTGCGCCTTTAATTTCCTGTAAACGAATTATAGAACGACGGTGAACTTGATGCGTTCAATAGAATGCTGGTTGTTGTTGTGGCTTTGTAGCTGAGCCACCTCCGCTGTCTCCTGCGGACAGAAGAGAAAATAGAGAAAGAAAAAGTATAGGGAAAGAAAGACGCGCGCCGCAACAGCCGTCGTCCACCACCGAAGCGGTGGCGGGTGCAATGATGGCCTACAACAGATAAAAATTCGGTGGCAGGCTAGCCCCCGCCGCAAGCGGCGGTGACCTACCTGTCCCAGCCCCATGAGGCCCAGTAGCAGCCACCCTCCGTCTTGGTTGGTTGTGTTCGGCAAGTGGCGCGCCATGTACCGTCACGACTGGTCATGACGTCACCAGGCGATTCATGCACGCACCGTCCATCTGGTGGAAGAGGCCGCTAGAAGCCAAGGGCTACCTGCCAGTACAGTGT
The DNA here is from genome assembly GCF_055883805.1 of Amblyomma maculatum. Taxonomy (NCBI): domain Eukaryota; kingdom Metazoa; phylum Arthropoda; class Arachnida; order Ixodida; family Ixodidae; genus Amblyomma; species Amblyomma maculatum. The sequence goes on along the minus strand of NC_139345.1, from coordinate 3,028,506 downwards.
TCTAGAACACTGTACTGCCAACCTCTAATCCGCGGGCGCACGACTCCCCGTCTTCCCCAGCACGCGTGCCGGGGGCGGGGAAGTGGACGCACATTTCCGATGGAAATAAAAGTTGTGCAACCACGCTTAGAAGCTATGGTCGAGAGTACCCTCTCCCCACATGCTTTGCAAAGACATTATATTGGAATGTGTCGATTCCCCTGGAGACGAGGAAAATATCAATAGCAGAGAGAGCTGGGAAGCCCTGCTGCGGAGCGAAGACCCCGCTCGGCAGCAACAAGCCGTCCGCCTGGGGGCTGAGGCCGCGAAGAGACAAAATCTCTTTGTTAGCCTTTAGTCGCGGAGGCTCCAGCCTCCATCGCCTAGGCCTGCGTGTCGGGGGAGGGAGTAAGGGGCCTCCATTTAAGGTGGACAATAAAAGTTATCCATCCATCCATGCATAGAAGCTGGCCCCGCCGGGCGTCCGATCCAGGCGTCCGTGCGGCGCCTTTTATTTGGCGCTTCCTCGAACGCCGCGCTCTTACCGACCCAGCGCAGACGCACACAGAAACTCAGAAACATCCACAACGTGCCATACACAGCTTTCAGGGCAACACAACTCAGCTAGCGCACAAGTTGCGGGACCAATACTTGTGCACTACCAAGTACCCCCGCGGACCGGCGCACTCTTCTGCAGGTTCGGAGAACGCCGAGCTGGATCAGCCGTTCCAGCTCCACGATCTGCGGGCGGCCCTGGCGAAAATGAAACGGGGCACAGCCCCGGGTCGGGACAAAATTACAGCCAAATTACTAGCTAACTTACCCGACCCGGCCTACCAGTTCTTACTGGATTACATCAATTCAATTTGGCTCAGGGATGCGCCACTCCCCATCGATTGGAAGACTGCTCTGGTCACTTTTATTCCAAAAGCTGACAAGGCCATCAACACGGACTACCTTCGCCCCATCTCTCTAACCTCGTGTGCAGGCAAACTAATGGAGACGATGGTGCGTGACAGATTATCTGAGTTCATGAAAAATAAACACATCTTCGCAGACTCCATGTTCGGATTTCGCCCGCACAAGATGTTTGGCTACAACCTAACTGGGACGTTCTTGACCCGGTCGAATGCTTCCACAACGACCAGGTCGTACTCGCCTTAGATTTGAAGGGAGCCTTCGACAACGTTACTCATGAGGTAATACTCATCTTTCACAAACCGGCTGCAGACGCAACGCGTTCAGATACATTCGGCAATTTTTGACAGATCGCCAATATCCTACATTAAAATCCAGGACACTGAACATGGCCCGTTCCAACTTGGAACCAGAGGAACACCACAGGGTGCAGTGCTGTCTCCTCTCTTATTCAATCTGGTTATGATGCAGCTGCCTGCCCAATTGGGTGCTGTCGCTGGTGTGCAGCATGCGCTCTATGCCGATGACATCACCCCATGGGCCACGCAAGGTTCCCTTGGATATATTGAGGTCAACCTGCAGCAAGCGGTAACCATAGTGGACCGTTATGCTCGCCGCTGCGGCCTTCAATGCTCCCCTGAAAAATTTGAATTTGTACACATATGCCCCCAACCAAAATGTACGACCAAAATTGAGCTCTCTTTGGTGAACGCACAGAAGTTCGGGTACTGGGGCTCTTCATTCATCAACATAGACGGTCGGACATTACCTTGGCGAAACTCCGTAAGGTGGGGGACCAGGTGGGCCGCATGGTCCGCCGGGTTTCTAACAAACGTGGGGGGTTGCGGTGCAAAGACGCCTTGCGGTTGGCGCATGCATTCGTGACCAGTAGAATCCTGTATTCGACTCCTAACCTCTACCTTCGGAAACAAGACGAGGATGCACTCGAAGCCGTCCTCCGCAAAATTTTTGAGAACCCTCGATCTCCCCGTGAACACCTTCAACCAGCGTCTACTGGGCCTGGGCATGGTGAATACGTTCCGGGAGATCAGAGAGGCTCACTGAACCAACCAATACACACGTCTTTCTAAGACACTGTCGGGTCGCCGCCTCTTTGCCTGGCTACACATCCAACATACCACCCTTATCGAAGAGCATGTACGTCTCCCTTTCGAGTGGAAATGCGCCCTCCACGTACGCCTTCTTACGAAAAACATGACACGTGAAGACCACAATGGCCGGCGCCTGGCGCGGGCGGAAGCTCTGGGCCGCCATTATGGGTCAAAACCCGGCGTTTATTACGTGGACGCACCGGCCCTCTCCATGGGGGATGGTACACTGCAGCAGTGGTCCACCAGTCCAAAACTGTTAACAGGCTTACATTTCGCGCCTGCAACATAACTCACGTGGAAGAGGTCGCCATTGCGCTAGCAGCTACCCACACCGATTCCAAAACAATTATCTCCGACTCGCGAGGGGCCTGTCGGAACGTCGAGCAAGGCTGGGCACCAGCCTACCGACTACTTCGAAAGTGCACCTATACCGGAGACCCCGCTTACCGGAATATAGTATGGGCTTTTGCTCATATGGGTCTCGAGGCAGCCGACGCCGCCGCCCGCGCGCTTTCTTTCCGGGCTTCCCATCTCGACCCCCTAGATCAGGATCTCGAATTCGAACCTGCGTATTCTCTTAAAGACATTGTTCTATATTATCAATCTTGCCATAGTCTTTACCCTCGTCCGAGTAAAGGTCTAAGACGGAGGAGCGGCTTCTACTCCGTCTCTATACCAACACTCTGCTGTGCCCGGCAGCACTCAAACATTTTAATCCTTCCTTCACGGGCAGTTGTCCCCACTATGCGAAGTCTTCGGACATCTACCACATGGTGTGGGCTTGCCCATCCAACCCAGCTATTCCTCCTCACCCCAACCCCACTCGGGAGGCGACCCTGCTCTGCTGCTATGACCTGCAGGCCCAAAAGGCCTTGGTCGAGCGCGCCCGGGCAGCGGCCGACGCCACTGGGGTCCCGTACTAGGGACCCCACCTAGTATTTGTAAGGGCCGGATTTTCAAAGATCCGGCTCATGCATACCTCCACCCCTTTTGAGTCATTAAACGTTTTTCACCACCACCACACCACAGCAAACAGACGAAGACCCAGATATCTAGGAGGCGTTAGTACAGCAGGCATCAGCGGCGTTTGAAATTGATTTACAGGATAGAAAAGGCGCAGTATCTGTCAAAATTCTCCGCGGGCACATGTACCACGCCGTAAGGGAAGGGAGGAAGGTGGGAATGAAATAAGAGAGGGAGATCGGCTACGATCCACCGCGCTGTAATCACTTTCGCCTCATCGCAGTTTAGTGGTCCGAAGTGCCCTCTAGAATTTTTTTTTTTTTTATTCCAGCTCACGGCCGACACAGCAGCCTGTATAAAACTCACTCCGGAGTGGGCAAGTTGTTAGGCCTACATAATGGAAGCCAGCCAAAAGGAAAATACAGCACAGAAAAAAAAAAAAAAAGTGAAGCTAGAAGCGAAATGTATCTGCCCAGAGCCTGTTGCCATGTCGATGAAAGAGCACAATAATCTGCGTTCCGATAATCGCTGTACTCACGGAACCTCTACTTGCTCAGTGATAGGGTGTGGCCTACTTCTTAATTTTTCTACTGTTTTTTATCTAATGCTAGATTTTAGGTCCAGTGGGTCCTGTCCGCATTTGAAAGGAGCCACCCGCTGCTGAGCACTGGGCGAAAACTGGAAGCATTAGCGTACAGTCTAGCGCGATTTGAACGGCATGAGCAGCGCAATGACCCAGAATCATCTGCCATGGCAAGGGAGGTATCAAGCCAGCTTTCTTCACTATGTTGTTTCTTAGGCAACCGCCACTTCCTCCTGGGCGAGTAGCTTTTGTTTCCTTTTTGCTTTAGCGAACAGGTAGTGATGGTATTGCGAGTAACGCATTTCCCCAATTTTTGTTATCGTCCGCGAAGACAAGAGGTAACTAAGTCCACACTTTATAGTGACGAATGAAATGCTTAGAATATAAAGGGTGGCGAGTGGCGAGGTTGTCGCGGCGGTGATGGTTGTAGTATGGAACAGCGAACGAGGGAAAGAATGCGAAATCGTGATTTTCCTTGCTCCGAGACCGGCCGCTAGGATGGTCGACGCTCGCGCGGCAACCTTCAAATCGCGCCCGCATCCGAGCCACGTCGAAGAGCTCGATTGTCTTTCTGGTGCCTTTTCTCGTTACCTGCCGGCGAAGGTGCTGTTGCGCAACAGCATGCATTCCATTACCACAACTTGGAAACCAGCGTCATGCGCCCGGCACCATGCGAAGCAAGCCCCGTCGCTCACTGGCTTTCGGACAAGTCGCAGTTTACCCGATCCGACGCGCCGACCACACCTGATGCGAACTGCGCACGGTTGAGCCCTCTCGTTCATTCGTAAAATTCTAAAGGTGACCAGCCGAGCTTCCCGACTGGAGGGTTCGAGCTGCTAGCTGCTCCAACTGAGCCGCGCCTAAAGTGCGTGCCCGTTATGCTCTCCGCTCACGGGCCAATTTTGCAATGCCCTTTGCATCGGGCGAGGAGCATGTCGAAATGTCTCCTCTCCGGGCTGTTGCAAACCAGTTACGCTGCCGCTCCCACCACACCAGCGAAACGTACACACAAGCTCAGTGACTAATGTGGCGACGTCCAGGGAGCCCTCGTTGCAAAGGCCTATATGTCTTGTACAAATGTTTCGTTCGCTCGCTGTCGTTTGGCTGCTTCTTTCCTCAGCCCTGCGCAACAGTGGAAGGAGTCCGGGATGTCCAAGGAACACGTGCACAGCAGTGGGTGGAGCGGTAGGACGTCAGTTGTAACTGCACAACACTCGTCCCATATCAGTCACAGAGACGGACCAATTGATGACCCTCCGTTTACTGCTTTTTTAGAAGAGCAAGGCTCTAGTATTTTGCAGGGAATATCTTCAATCATTGACCTGAGCACTGGATTGTTTGTTTAAAATGCCCAGACCCTAGTCTTTTACGAGGGCAGCCAAGTGCAGGCATTCACTGGTTCTGAGGTAGTGTTTATTAGTAATGCAATGCAAGATTAGGCATACCATCATTGCCTTGCAACTGCTTAGAGAAAAGCCCAGGCATGGAACCCACTACAGCTCCAAACAGTTCAGGTGTTTATTGTAGTTTAGAGACTACCGAGCCCCTTCCTTTTCTTCTTCTTGGGCGGAGGCCCATCAGACTTGGATTCCGCGGAAGTAGATGCCTTTGCTGCTGCTCCTTCCGTACCTGGCACTTTGCAGACTTCCACGAGCCACTTGTCTTTCGCAGATAATTCATCCACAGCCTTCGAGAATATAATAGCTCGATCTGCTTTTCGCCTTGTCTCTGTCAGTGTAAAAACGTAAACACAAATAACCAGGACACAGACTTGCACATCAGCAGGCAGCTACAACAATGGAATTTGAGCAAACCAGGTATTCCTGAATGTTTCAGCAACCCAGTGCTAAAGGCAGATTTACATGAGGGACCACCATTTTGTTGGCCACGCATCATGTGTTCATACATCACTGCAAACTGCTCGCGGTCCGATGCCATAAAGCGGACTTGGCGACCAAACAAGCAGACAATGCCCTGGACGAACCAAAGTTGCTAGATTTTAAAGCAATTGGCAATGCTGGGAGGCAGGAAAGGGAGAAGATGAGCTTTTGTCCACAGACACCTCAGACCAACCGACCCCTATTCACCCCTCCGCACCACTATCTCGAACAATAAACGAACCACCCAGCACAAGTGCAAAGGCCTGTCTCCTTCTATTGTTCCAGAACTGTGTGAGTTGCATGCAGTGCACCTCCAGTGAGAGAGCCCATATTCGGCAGCCGAAACGTTAGCAGTGGGCTGGTTGCTACATCTAGTGCGTACAGCTTCACGGCACACCGTTAAAACCCATTGGAGAAACTACATCTAACATTTTTCGCTTGACCAGTCTGCGGGGTGACAGCATGCCTCATATAGTAGTGACGTGTGAACACATAATGCATGGCCTGTGGACAGTCAGTCTCTCATGTGAATCGGCCTTGACAGGCAAACACAGTCTACCACTGACATAAAGCAGGAAAAGAGAAACATAGTTGAAGTACTCTGGATGCTGTCATTCGAATTCTTTCCTAACCAACAACTTTTATACTCCCTCATGCAGCAGTCATTTCCCTTTTCTCAAATTTTTACACCTGCAGCTTCAATAACACTGTGACTAGGCCCACTGAACTTCATTATGGGTACTTCCAAGGTGGGGTATACTATTTCAATTAAGAAAGTAATCACTTATCAGCATCCACCAAAGTGCAGAAATGTTACTGTAGAGAAAAACACTACAGCTTTCTTAGGAGCTCCAAAGCTGGAAGATAATTTGTCCTGACCAAAGACCTCAAAAAAAAGCTGCCTTTGCTGCAACACAGCTCTGCTCTGGTAGCACCCGTAGTGCAGTAAAGATTTTGCATGGCAACTGTGCTAAGCTTCATTTTTTTTCCCCCAAAAAGCCTGACAAAGGGCTTGGCTCCAACAGAGGACTGCTTGATCACTGTTCAGAAGTGGATGGTGGTGCAGCCTAGCCACAGGGATCAGTGTAAAAAAGGAAAACCCATGTCAACGCACCACAGTGTGCTTTTGAAACTGGCCAGTTGTGGCGACACTTGCATATACTTTAGCGGCCTTTTCTAGTCTATAAAAGATATGGTCTTTGACTTGATAAATTACTACTACGGGCCAACTTAAATTTGTCCTCAGTGTTCCTCTGAATGTGATCCCTTTGTCAAGACAAGTGGCCGATGGGATAAGTACATTATAACATAGTTGAACCGGCACAATCTGTTCTAAACTAATGCAGTCTCTTTTCGAGATAAGTTCAGCTCTAGTGCCCTATGATTCAACAGTGTGGGTGCTTTGTTTCATCAACATCTATCCACTTGGTAATATGTACTGGAAGCAGCCCATTAGTACTGTTAAAATGGCTTGGGAGGAATAAATGTACACATGGCTATAAGCCTACATCACAAGGTTGAGGCCGAGTGCTATTGAATAAATAACTCAAGATTAGCAGAATGATCAAAGCATAATAGAGTCAAAAAGTAGGGTTAGGAGGGCCAAAGTGAAAACTCAGAACGATGTAACTTTGCACCTAAATGCACAGAAGGTTGCCAAGGAGATAAATTAAGGGTGGCTTCATGGATGAGCTGTGTTGGCTCTTTTTGCTTCATGAAGCACAGTGGGCTACGGGTCAGAGACCATATGAGAATGTGCCACAATATGTCCGGAGACTGTACTACTACTATTCTTTCATTCTGAAGAGTAGCATACAAAAAAAGAGAAGCGAACTGTCGTAACTGAGAGACCAAGTCAAGATGACGCTTTGAGTTTAACTGGCCTACTAGCAGACAAAACAAAGCCCTTGCTCATGAACACACATATTAAACTCCCCTGAAGCCCTTCGTTCTGGATGGGTGGATGACAAGCATGCCAGAATATAGCCACGTATGCTTCGTGATAACAACCACCCAATGAAATGGTGTGGGCATAATCTGTTTTACCTGCATGCATGATGACATTTCGACAGTTCCGGAACACTGCCTCATGTGCGGTGCACTCAGTAAGTCCATACACGAGACCCCTATGGAGGGAGTCAAGGACATAATGGCAATGTTCCCATAACCTCTCATAAAATAAATGAAAGGTCATGTAAAAAAACACACTTGAAAAATACTACTAGAAATTCTAGAAATTAAAAATGAGTATAAATGAGCGCCGCAACGCCATCAATATACGCACACAGCAAGAGGCACAAACCACATTAGCAATCATGCACAGCTGTCAATCAAGATTTCTGCCTTCAGCTAAGTCACACCATCAAATATTTAAAGCAACAGCCCCATTTAGATGCTAATAAATAATAAGGATACAGGTTAGCCACATCATATGGGCCCCTTAGTTCTCGAGGCTGCAAGAGACGAAAAGGGAAAGGATGAGCAACAGAGCAGTTGGACAATCAAGCTACTTTATACTTACTAACAGCTTACTAAAATGACAACATATTTAGTTTTGCACGCTACAAAAGATATGGGTGCTTAATCAATGTGTATATAAAATTCTTGTTCATTAGGAATAAAAGATGAGAACATGAAGACTAAATGTAAAATGAAATTGGCACATATGTAAAGAGATCCCACTTAAAAATTCAGCAAAAAAAAAAAAAAAAAAGACACTTATTCAACAAGTTCATTTATAAGTTTGTGCTTAATATGACAATATGATTAGCTGTAGCCATGTCATTCTCTTCGAGTGGTTTTCTCCAAGTGCTTTTCAGAAGGCCTCTGATTGTTTTTGCTGATGAAAAGCGACACTAATGTCAGTAAGTGTTCCCTATTATCTTTGTTCTTGACAGGTGGCATAGAATTTCCACGAATAAGCCATTGCCACGTGGGTATATTCCAGATGTGGGACTGAAAAAACAATGTGAGGATTTATACCTTTTGAAATTCTACATTACTTCAAAGAAGACAGCAGAATTATTTCTTTCAATAGGAAAAATGCTGTGGTACAGTAAAACCTTGTTGGTATGTTTAAAAAAAAATGCGGGAAAAAAACGTATCATCTGGAAAAACGTATGATCTAAACTGTCTGATTTTGAAAATTTTAATTGCTCAATCAAGTACAATGGCATTTATAACTGATGCTTTCACTGCATAAAAGTGTAGATTATCATTTATTGACATCAAGTATGCGCAGCTTCTTTTCTAACTCTCGCAGAATTTAGTCCATATTTGCAATGTCCTAAGCGCGGTAGAGATTTAGTAATAAGTCCGGTTCATGAAAGTCAAAGACAAGCTGGGACCGCTTCCTGGAGTGTTTCCGGATGCTTCGCCCTTTGCACTAGTGATATGTGGAGAAGCCATCGCAATGGCTTACAGGGGCCGCGTTTTTGTTCATGCTGCGTCCTCCAGACCCGGCCCGCTCGTAAGGAAGTGAATAGTTGGAAATTATCAAATGGTTCACTCCTATGACACCACATTTCTCCTCATGAAGTCACGTTTTTCGCGAGAACGGGCGCCTCATATGTCGGCTCGTTTTCGATGCTCCGCCCTTTTGCACCTGTACTTTGCAGGAAAGCAACTGTGGCTGGTTAGCGCCACTGATCAGTTTTTCATGTCGCGAGCGCTCGTTGGCACATGTCCTGTTGATAGCAAAACACATTATACGACCACCGTTTGTCGAAATTTTGAATGCAGTAACCGAACGATTGTGTTATCCAGGAACGTATTACCCGGTAGAAAAATGGTGTAACTCTATGGGAGATGTTTTACTGGCAGCGATTTGGTACGTTTGAAATGGGAAATTGTATAAACCAAGAGCGCATCAATGAGGTACTACTGTATCATAATTGACTATTGTAAACTGAATTTCCGGCTTTCATCTGCCTCCCTCAGCCCTTCAAAACAGCACAAGTCTGTACCTGCCTTGGTAGTCACATTATCTTCTGTCACTTACAAAATGGAGCACTTAGCTTCACAAAGCCCAGTTGGACAACCAGTAAACTCTGGGTGAACATGAGCCTGACATTCAGGGTCCTTAATCAGATTAGGCCCCCTGGCTGCTATGTCTATGTTTCCGGACTGAAATGCTGGTGCAATTTGCTGGCGAGAATCAGCGGGCCAGGAGAACAACCACAAGGAGCTGTGCTACGGTACGGATAGCAAGACAAAAGGACGTCATCTAAGGAGCCAGCACCAAGTCGCTGCCTGTAAAAATTAACAAAAGTAATGAACTTGGATTCACAATCCTCCTATCAGGAGTCGAGACTTAAAAAGAATGCCAATTAAAACCCTCGCTGTCTGTCCCCATGTACTCCTCCATGTTGCTTGCAGGGAGCTGAAAGTTGTAGCATGTGCAAAAGCGAAAGCGTTGTCGATATAATAGTAGGCAAATGCATACTAACTCCCTACTTTCTTCTGAATAACAATGAATGCAGTGGCAACAGTGTAGTGTGCTCCCTTTAAGTCCATCTGCACCTGTACCTCGTGAGTGCGTGGTGCTGCTGCACAGTCCAGACTTACAATAATAAAATACAGAAAAGACTTAATGATCGTCTGCAGACTGGCAAACTGTGTGTACAAAGCACAATGTGATAAATGCATTCAGAACCTTTTATTAATGACACAATAAGTTAAAGCAGTTTAAAAGGTGCTAAAACCTTTATTTTTTCAAAAAAAGCTTTGCTGTTAAATACTGCATTCCAAAGGATTCTTTACGCATTGCCAAGATCAGTGCCAGAAGAAACATAGAAATGCCACATGCAAATGGCAGGCATTTCACATTTACAATGCAGAATGCAACATAAAACAATCTTCAGACATTTATTGATAAGGCTTGATGTGGTAACGTTGCAACATGGATGTCATGCATTATTACTAGGTAATGGTTGTAAATTTTAGTAAATCAATAGTCATCATTAGTCGTGCAAATCAGCAGTACTACAGTGAAAAAGTTCAGTCAAATGATCAAGGCAGACGACAAGAAGCATTGCTGTCCGGAAGACAACAAACTACCAAACTAGTCAACCACCGTTCCGTTCCTGACAATTATCAGTGGCTTAAATTCCACTTTACAGCACTAAGTAGTAGGGTGCTCATATGCTGGGAATGTCAGTATGTCGCTGCATGTTGGAGGACCCCAGATGTTTGATGTTACTGAAGCCCTCCATTATGAAGTTCCTCATAACCGATGTTGCTTTGCGATGTTAAGCCCTATATGCCAAACCAAACCAGGGCTAACTAGCAGTGCTTTTATTAATTTGTAAATAATGCAGGCAGCTAGTGCTGCCGAAGGAGGAGACCATGCAATGCATGTATAATAACTCTTCGAACTTGTTCCCAATTGAACACTGAACAATACAGGATGAGACTCAGTTCCAGTGCTCAATCGTGCAGGGAAAAGCGATTCCTGAAAGAAAGTTGTCCTGGCAAGGTATAGCCTTATCATTAGAGAATGATTTAACTTTATGGACAAGTGGTGGTGGAAAATATCTTCATCCCGTGGTAGGCCAGATTTATTATAAATACTACACACAAATCTCACCACAGACAAAGAATGTTGTCCAATCTTGTTTGTGCTGTCGCTCTGATTTGATAAGCTGTTTTGTGAAGTCGCAAACCCGTGGCACTGCGTAGGTAATTCAAACCAAGCTAGGTATAGTAGCTCAAAAGCCCGAGTCTCCAAGACGGGTGTTTTGAAGTTCAGCAGCCAACACAGAAAGTGATGAAGTGTATGACTGACATCGACATCTTGTAGTGCTTTCACACTAAAAAAAACGTCCGAGCGAATTCGATCCGGCTGGTTTCAAACCCGGGCACTCAGGCTCATAGCCGAGCGTCTTAATCAATGAACCTCCCCGGGAGATGTTTTTGCTCATTATAACCAGGTTAAAGTATGGTTAAACATCCACAGTTTGATGCAACGCCTTCCAGATGGCTCCACAAACCCATAGCCTCCGCAATCAATTGCGCTATCACACCGGAGCTAGTCACAGAGTCCATGGTTAAACCTCTGCCATTTGAAGTGATGGCTCCCAGATGGCGTCACATGTACAGCTGAAACTGCAGCTGTGCTCTCACACCATGATCGCTTTGGCAGGGACCTCTGTCGATTTTAGCAGTACTAAATAGCAAACCCACTCAGGAGGGCTGCTTAGTGGTGCCAAAGGGAGGTCTTAATTTTAAATATGCACTGCAGTAATGTGAGTAATGCAATGTGTGGCTGCTGCCTCCTCTATGGTATTAGGGAGCACCATAAGGCCCCTAAACGGATCATACTGAATGAATTCTCCAATTGTGTAGAAGTAGCATGCCCACCACGCTATCCAAAGAGCAGCAGTTCGATTCAGTTTGACATTTTTCTTGACTATGACTACAAAATTCTGATGGGTTAAGAGGTTAATGAGGTCACATGGTCGTGTGATCTGGCCAAGCGCTGATCGGTCAATGAAGTGTGTGATGTACAGAGATTGTGCAATCTCTCTTGAGCAGTCAGGGATTTTCGTGACAATTGCTGCTAGCACTTTCTCGGAATGGGGACTTTAACGTTACTGGATTAAAACACGTGCAAGGAATTGCATTTCACTTCTCCAGCACTGAAACTGACTGATACTAACCCATTCTATGCTCTGCAGACTGACAAAAAGTTTTTATGCCACAACTGTCTTGCCTAGGCAGGTCACAGCCGAAAAAAAAAACAGCATCAGTGTTTACCATTTGCGACACAAGCTCCACAGGCACAGTGCATGCATGCAAGCACAAAGAAGCTTCTTATCCCTATTGATAAATCCTTCAGTGAGAATGGCACAGAATAGCTTCTTCTCCCTCAATTAAAAACTTCCCTTTCTTTCTCTAGCCATACTACTAGTCAACTAGTTCAGCTTTTCGTCACTGTTTGATATACATTTATGACTAATAAAGCAGCAGAGTAACAAGAGAGATTTTTTTTATTTCTGCCGAGTTTCATTGCTTTTTAGTGGTTGTTTTCAGCTTCAGTTTATCTTGAATTTAATTACCAGGTCATTTAATGCGCACAGAATCTGTAGAGGTGAGATGAACCATTTTTGAGCCTGATTTTGCCAAGTTTCAAATGCAAAGCAGCCAATTACCGATCTCTAGAGTAGCTGAAGTAATCAGGATGATACAGTGAAATGTCGTTACTACGAACACCACATTAATTAATTTTTCAAATTAACAAATACTTTAAGAATCCCTGGCAGGTTTCCTATGTTTTCAATGTTAAACTATTTCAGAATTAGGAATTTCAAAATAGCGTATATTTCAGAATAACGAACATATTTTATGTCCTCTTCTATAATCTAAGAACATCAGTATGAATTTGGCTAAAATTAACAGCGCCACAGCTTGCAACTCTCGCCGTTTCTGTGTGTATGGTCTGTGGGCTGCAGCTATCATCATATCTAGTACCAGCTCCTAGCACCACCACGAAGCTATGGTTTATTACGCAGTAGCCAGCAGGCCTAGCTGCCTGCCTTTTTTCTTCCTGTGTTGTGTGTCGTACGCGGGTCGTTCCTTTGTGCGTTTGCGTGTGCGGGACGTGTTTTTTTCTTATTTGCCGCGGACTATCTTATTGCGAAGTTTGTGCGAGATTGATGATGATATTAGCCAGTGAAGTGCCACGAAGATATGAACGCAGCTGCTTTCACTGCAAGAAATCGATGCAGGGAAAAAGCGATTCGGCCTCTACAGACAGCTGGCATTGCCCCATCGACCACCACAATCATTTCTAAAGACCGAGACAAGATTTTCAAACTTCAGGGAGCATTGAAGATGAGGTTATATCGAATTCTGATGTCTTTTTTTTTTTTTTGCACATGGACAAAGTCCGTATTTTCATCGCTCGGTGCAATCACGCACGCGATGAGGTGTTCTGCAAAGTGGAAGGTGTATGTGCTGTAGTGACGTAATGTAGCACACGGTCGTGCTTGCTGCACGCGGCAGAAGAAAATAATTGATTTGGTCAAATAAACCAGCTCTAGAGGTAGTGCAATATTTTCATTGGAGGTTTTGCTTGTCTACAGACGTGCCTACTGCCAAGGTACGTCATTTTCATATCTAGGTTTGACCACTGGCTTATAATCGAAGATTTTTCATTACAACGATATTTCAAAATAACAAATTTTTGCGATCTCGCGGGATTCGTTATATTGAGATTTGACTGTAATGGGAATGGCAGTAGTGATGAGCAATTGGATGTTTGTCCAGTAACAAAGAAAAAAGTAAAGAAAGGTTTAGAATCTATGAAAAGAGGGAAGGCCGGTGGGGAGGATCAGGTAACTGCTGATTTGTTGAAGTCTTATTAAAAACCAATCAATGGTCTCATATTGTTTGCCTTAGAGGGTGCCTACAGTGAATGCTTGAATCTGCATTTTGCGCAAGGATGTGGCATACTATGGCCGCTTCCCTTGTGATTTTTATGGAAGCAATGCGGAGGAATGCTGTTCAAATTGGCTCCATCGTGCGCCACAATTGTTTTGAGCATATCCAGATCTCTCATGTAAAAGCCGAAAGAATCAAATCAAATTTAAAAAAAAATCATCACCTTTTCATTATGCTAGCTCGTATCCCTACAGTAGAAACCTTGGTTCGTCTTCCATAGACGACTGTACATTTTCCCCCCTTTTATAGTAAAGGCATTTTGGATCAAAATCAGTTATAGTAAAAAGTGTGTCTGGCTGCGGCGACATACTTCCCACGAAATTGCATCGCCGCACAAGCACTACCGAGAATTTTGTGGCAAATTTTCCTTTTTCGAACAAAAAAAAAAGTCAATTGTAACACTGAACGCCTTTCTTTTTTTTTTAATTGCTTTACCACCATACTTATCAGCTTTGGGTTAAAGATAGCTGTATGTAGGCCAAAGAGGGAAAGCATGCAGCGCGTAGGCAAAAAATAAAAAGAAGTAATGCTGGCTGCGAACATGGAAAAAGGTGGTGCAGTCAGTTCAGAAAGTAAATCTGCAGTGAGATTTAGGGAAGGGAAGAAGCGGCCGAACACACACAGCGCTGTGGAGCACGAAGCACACGAAGCAGCGGCGACAAAAAGTGGAGGCACGGCATGTGCAGCTTTGCCGTTTGACTGTTGCTCATATTTCTCATCTATTTCCTCTTAAACGACAGAATCAGTGAAAGACCATGCCATGGTTCATGCAAGACTTTGATTTTCACATGAGATAAGTCAGTTGTATTTATACCCACGTTGCATTCATGCAAAACGAGTACATCCAAAAGATGTCAACAGAAAATTTTACGGTACAACTGAAAAGAAAGAAAATGACACGAAGAGACGATTAAAGTGATGGAAGGTTTTTTAGACTGCTTTTTTTTTTTTTTGTAATGAAACAAGACATGTTTAGTAAGAAGCCATTTAATTACCAGATAGTCTATTCAGGGACATGCTATCACCAACAAATTATATGGTAAAGATTTTTGCCGGTCTGAGTGACCTTACTATAAAGGGGTTCTACAACCTTAAAAGCCATTATAAAAAATTTGTAAATACTATGAAAATTCGAGAACTAAATATGCTACAAATTTGAAATAATGGCCAGTTGTGTGAAAAACTAACCCAGATTACTAAAATGAAATCAATGGCTAAGGGAAGAAGACAAGTTTTTAATCCAACAATTTACTTCGAATTTTCTCCCCAAAAGCGGTCAGAAAATGAGACAAGGAATTTTTGAATGCGGTCTGGAAGTCGCACATTTGTGCTCCCCTTTTCACCACTAAGCTTCATGATGGTGATTCCAAACATTTATATTGGAAAATGCTTGCTGCCGAGAACATGTTGACATCAAACTTCATCAGAATCTCTAGGGACTGCGAAAAAGTATGAAAATTCTGGCAGTCCGAAAAATCAGATTTTGTAGAAAATATCACTTTACGTAAACTTCTGTAGCTATTATAGTGGAGAAAGGGGGTCAGTAGTCCAGTCTGATTCTTGAAGGTCTCATTGCACAATGCTTACACAGACGAGTGGCAATCAGCGTTCTATGGCTGCGCTGTCGTCAGCACCTAGTGGGTGAACGCGGTCGCTTAGATGAAGTCCAGGCACGAAAGCAAACCTGTCAATGCGAGTTCGCTGAACCCCCGCATTTTGAGGATGCTTTACCACATAGTCGAAGCGTCCTCGAAATGCGCCGGGGCCATATGTGCAGCTATGCATTGCACTGCGCAAAGGGCCCTGTATGTCTAGCTTAAAATGTGCTTTATATAATAACATTTTCTACCCCCCTGAAAGCTGGAATAATAAAGTCCACAATACATGTTATGTGGAGACCTCCCCAGTGGCAGCAGTGCCACGGCAACTGCGAATGAAGTCCGAAAAATCGAGAAATCAGTCGCGATGCATCTGAAACTAAGACCTCATATACATTAGTTGTATGGAGTATGCCGTGGTCCCAATAATCAAACATGTCCGAAAAATCAGGTGTCCGAATTTTCTTTCGTCAGCTGTATACAAGATCCATACATAGTAAACGGAGCCCTAATATTGGGTCGCAAATTTATAATACCGGGATTGAAAGCATCAAGTCGATAGTGAATTGTCTCTAGACTGCACACAAAACTGTGACAAAAAACTGAAAGGAAACAAATGGAAATCAAGTGCCTGCCACTCACCATCCAAGCTCCGCTGGATATAATGACACCCTGCGAAGAACACCTCTTGTGAGTTTATACTGCAAGAAACACTCAGTAACATGTCAACAGCTGACTTCTATTACTTCAATGGTGACCATCATGTCTCCGCTCCACCTTGGTCATCTTTGAAAGATGAGGTGGCGCATATGCTTCCCTACGAAAAAAAACTGCCCACAGAAAACATTTCTGGACCGATGCTCCCCGGATGAATTCCCTCATAAGCTTCAACCCCGCCGGGGTAGAGCAGTGGTTACGGTACTCGACTACTGTTCCCAAGGACGCGGGATCGAATCCCGGCCTCGGCGGCAGCTTTTCGATGGAGGCGAAAAGCAAGGCGCCCGTGTGCTGTGCGATGTCAGTGCACGTTAAAGAACCCCAGGTGGTCGAAATTCCCGCAGTCCCCCACTACGGCAGTCCCCCAACTCATAGCCCGAGTTGCTTTGGGACGTTAAACCCCACAAACCTAACCTAACCTAACCTATCATAAGCTTCAAGGGCTGTTGATGAGTTCCTGTCAGATACTATGCTAAATAAATCTGGTCAGCATGAACCATCACCTTCTGCATATTGATTAACACAGCAAAGACTTGCCACTTTATACTGTATGAAGTTCTGCAGAAACATATGAATGACTGATTGGTACAAAGACAATGCATGCTTACCTTTCCCTTCCCTGCATGCACCAGAGTCTGGCTGTTAGCAATTGTGTTCCGCAGCGAAGTTTCATCACGAATGCATGGTGCATACTGAATTTCGAAGAAGAGCCCCCGGCCTTTGGCCTGTGCAAGAGAGGAAAGGGATTTGTAAAAGTTATTTGCGAAACAGAAAAATGACTTAAAACAAACAAACCACAAAATAAGCCAAGGTTTATGATTTGACTTGATGAGGGCTGAGTGTGCAATAAAACAAAAAACAACAACACAAGGGCATCGGCAATTAGGGTGCCCCTACACCCATGGTATGTTCCCACAGTGTGCAAGAATTGAGGCATCCCACCAGCAATGGGTTTTGACCCCTTTACTATGATTAACCCCTTAACCGTTTCGGACGATCTGCGCTCGTCCTTGCAAAGCTGTCCCCAAACCGTTTTGGACGACTATAGCTCGTCCTCGCTGAATAGGTTCTTTCCTTCAGCGTTTCGAACAAGCAGCTCTCGTTTGTGGCTTAGATGGCATTTTGCTCGACAGATGGCAGCACTGACCTGTTAACTTCGTTGTTGTCTACCACATAAACGTCTTTTACGTATGGCAGCATAATAACCGAAATCAGCACGAAAAAAATAAGCAGTTTTGTGAAGAATTTCGTTGATATAAAAAAACGGTGAAGGGGTTAAACAAGTCTACAAGTTGTGTTTAAAAAATAACAGGACACAAAAGAAAATTTGTTCTATGATGTGTGGACCCGAAAGGCTGCAAAGCAAGTGGTGCACAGCTTTCTATGCTTAGCAATGTTCCACCTTCACCTCACTGGATACCTATGCCAGCAAATTCCACAGTCAGGTGCATTTTTCAGAATAACTAAAATGAACTGCCACTCACCGCTCCATACTGTGTCCGCTTCACCACGAAAGGTAGCCGATCGTCAAGTGGAAGGCAGACAATGTCAAATTCTCCCTGGTTGCAGAGATGCTGAATGCAAAAGTCAAAGGCACAGCAAGTAGCATTCAAAAGAACAAGCACATTTAGTGAGCAAGCAGCATGCATAATAAAAAAATTGGACCATGACTTGGTGCAAGAACGAAAATGTGTCATCACATTTGTTTCTAATTAAATGTTTCGCTCTGAATGTAAGCCCTCATCACTCTCATTCTTCCCATATTTTAGCACCTAGAAATGACATGAGTGACACGAGTTCATGCATCTAAAAATTAAGAGCAATTTGGTTAGCGTAGAAGAGCAAAGAGTTATACCCTAGTCACAAGGCCATTTTCAAAGACGATTGAGTTGATAGCTTTTGATTTTCAATCGCGATCGAATTCGAAGGAGTTGTGCCACTGCTAAATGGCAAAACTCGAAGGCTGTTGAAATAGTTCTGGCGTTTGGCTCCAAACTTTTGTGGCGCCCCTATCGTCGCTTTCGGTTTTGCTTAAAGAGCTAAAATCTTTCAATACATGAAAAATAAAATATAACTGTTACCTTTTTTCTTTAGTAACTGCAGGTTTTTGTATTAAAAAACAACTTCGTTTTTTTTTTCCTTGAAATGCGTTGAAGTTCATACGGCTGTGCTTTTCATTGTGTTTGCTTTTCTCGGCGGTGCAGGTTACAGTGGTAAAGAGTACAAAAATAATGCACCTTAAAAAAGAGTGATGTTAATTTTAAATTATTACGAACATAATATTTTACCACATAAATTAAAGATATGAAATAATAATGCTTGTTCATGTTTTTGTAGAGTAAACGCGCTGTGCACGACAGTGCACGTGGCGCTCCTCGGGTCAACGCTAGCAACCTTAAGCGACCTTCGAAGGCCTTCGAGATCTCGATAGAGTTCTGGGCTGTTCTGTTGACTCGATGGACCATCGACTCAACGGCCATTTAAAACACCCGTGTGGCAGCGTTCGAAGGTCTTCGAGTCGATAGACGATCGGTTCGGGGGCCTTCGAAATGCCCGTGTGACAGTGGTATTATACACTGCTCGCTGCAGCGAAGATGAAGTCACAGCCTGCATGCAGACCCTGCGATACCAAGTGCTACACTTCTGAAACAAGTCGCCTGCAGACAGTGTGCACACGACACCATCAAAGTCAGCACCATCCACATCTTGCATAGGCTGGTCGTGATGAGACATTTGCTAGCAACAGCAATATTTGTGGCAGTACCCACTTATTTTTTACATATTAAACAAAATATACCACTGGCTGATGTAAGCACTAAGAACAAAAAATTTCACTCTGTCCGCATCCTAGTTTCGTATAGAAGAAAAGCAAAATGAAAGCTACACAAGGACTGCGGAAGAAAATGTAGGAAGCTAAACCTCTTAAACAACACCAGTTACAGTAAGCCCAACGAGCATCCTAGTACATTAGCCTTCTTACAGAATATAATGCAATTTTTCATAAGTTTCAGGCAAACCAAGCGAATAGAGCTACCAGGCACGCAACTGTATTAAAAAATATGTGCCTCACACATGCCATTTTTCTGAGAGGAAAGCAAACCAACGGCTTAATAGGGCAGGCAGGAGAATGATGTACGTTTTCACCAGCAGCATACAATGCCTTTCATCTGTAGTACGGTTGTATGGCTGTAGTGTGCTGCTAAATGTCACACACCGTGGCTGACGACAAATACTACTTGCAGGGCTTCTGAAACTCACCTGGAACATTTTTTCCTGCGTAACCGAGATTGCTAAGATGTCATACCTCTTGGCAACAGGGGACTGAAACTGAATGGAAACAAATGTCTCGTAAGCAAGCATGAGAACACATGGCATCTCACTGGCAAATTGGTTTCCACGAAGACAGACTCTTTATACTTGGAAGGTGAGCACCACAATCATTAGTTCGCAGCACTGAAAATGCTGAACTACACAGAAAGAAAACCTTACAGCTGGTCAGCTGCACTGTCAGTTATGTCAAGGAAGCTTCAGATATAAATTTTGAAGAAAGATGCCATTAAAAAAAAAAGAAAGTATGCTAACAATTTCATCACCCCTTCCATCACAGCACAGAAAATACTACCTGCATGAGAGGTGCGCAAGGTCAAATTCATATATTTAGAAAAATTCTGGACAAAACCAACAAATCCAATGCATTAATCACTATTATTGCCTGCTAAGACAGCCCGTGCCGCTAATATTGGCTTAGCAGTAAGCGACATACAAACTTCAATAAGATGTGATAAAATGACTTGCATTGATCATATTAACGTAGCATTGAAGCATTATCAAGACAATGAAAAGCAATTTCGTATACCTGTCAATGCTGACATTACAATGAATAAAGAATCGCCAAATTAGACCTTTGGCCAGCATTCATGCTGTGGTTAAACAGGCGAGTTGTTGATGTATCCTTGGCGTTAAAAGCGCAAATGAGAGGGACGAAGTAAAGTATAAACAAGACGAGCATTTGTGCCCACAGGTTTTCTAAAAGAACTGCCATTTTTATTTAGTGCTCACTGCAGGAAATTCTACCTTCAAATAAATAATACATGGTCAAACTGAACCTTTGGCAAGCAGAACTAGGTATAAAATCCATACCACTCTCTTGCTTTCCTCGCAGAAATGCCTGACATACCATGGCAATGGACTGTCTTCTGTTTACCATCAGATGAGGCAGTATTTATATTAGGTTATCCTATCACACCTCGTCGTAATACACTCACTCACTCAGGCACCACTCACAAAAGCTAGGTCAACCTGCGGGTCCACTCAAACTCACACACATTTTGGCTCACCAAACTCATGAATGAAAACTTATTTTGAGTGACGACTGACCTGGGTGCACTCACTCATTTTGACTCAAAGCTCATCTGGAATCACTGACATGAGCCCATCCACTTGTTTCGACTCAAGACACACATAGGTTCACTGAGCCGAATGATTTCTTTAGGCTAGGTGACACTAACCCAGGCAATTATGTTTAGGCAGAAGGGTAACTTTGGCGATGTTTGCTCCAAGTGGTTTGTTTTGGCATATAGCATCGATGCGGGGAAGCGGGTAGACATCCTTCTTCATTATGCTATTCAAGCGGCGGTAATCAACGCAGAAGCGAAGTGTGCTATCTTTCTTCTTGACCAAAACGACTGGTGCCGCCCAGGGGCTGTTCGATGGCTGGATTACGTCACCACGCAGCATTTCCTCAACTTGGTCGCAAATGGCCTGCCGTTCTCGCGGCGATACACGATAAGGGCTTTGGCGCAGAGGTCGGTCGTGTTCATCCGTTATAATGCGGTGCTTCGCTAGTGGTGTTTGTCGTACCTTCGATGATGACGAGAAGCACTCCCTGTAGTTTCGAAGAAGACTGCGAATCTGGTTTTTCCTGCTGTGGGTCAAAACTGGGTTGATGTCAAATGTGGGCTGACGGAATGGGTCCAGTGCGTCTTCCAGTGGTTGGTCGTGGAGGGCGAATACGTCTTTGAGTTCCGCTAATTCGTCGAGAAAAGCGATGGTCGTGCCCTTGTTGAGATGCCGGTATTCTTCAGTGAAGTTTGTTACCAGCACCTGAGCTTGTCCTCTCCGGAATTTCGCGATGCCTCTTGCGATGCTGATACCTCGTTCCAAGAGCAATTGGATATTTCCTTCGACGATGCCTTCAGCGGTTTCGATGTCCGTGCTACCTACGCTGACGGCGACGTTTGATCGGGGCGGTACAGTCAATTCTCCGTCGAGGACGTTTACAGCAACGTGTTGCGTCGAAGTCGTCGCAGCAGGTATGGCTTTGTCTGCAGAGAGCTTGATGAGCTTGGATCGGAGGTCGATGATAGCCCTATTTTCATTTAGGAAGTCCATGCCTAAAATCACGTCGCGGGAACACGGCTGCAAGACCACAAAGCTGGCGGGGTAAGTACGCCCATTTACGGTTATTCTTGCAGTACATCGTCCCGATGGAGTAATCAGGTTGCCACCTGCGGTGCGAATCAGCGGGCCATCCCAAGCGGTTGTAACTTTCCTGAGATGGGAGGCTAACGGTCCACTGATGACTGAATAATCAGCTCCGATGTCTACAAGGGCAGTGACTCTGCGACCGTCGATATCAACTTCAAGGTCACTTGTTCGCGTCCTCGCATTGCACGTGAGCCTTAGTGTCCGATCTCGGCTCCGTCGTTTCTTCAGGTCATGGCCGGGGCATACCGTTGTTACTTCGCTGGGCGGCGGTGTTTGCTTGCACTCTGGTCGTGTTGTCGTCGATGTCGTCGTGTGGAGCGGCGTTGAAATGGTTGCGTCGTCGTTAGTGGTCGGCGGCGGCGGAGGATCTTCGTCTTTTCGCCGTTGAGCAACCTCACCTCCAAAGGTTGCTGCCTTTAGTTTCCCCTACGGGGGCTAGGAGACCGTCCTTGCACGTAACTGCGGCCCGGCGACGCAAATCGGGCATTGTACGGCGATGGGGAGCGTGATAGACGCGTTGGTGACGAGTGCTCTCCACTGCGCAGGAAGTCGTTGATTTCCTGTGGTCGCTCGCCAGGACGGGGACGTGGGGCGTCGACAGCGAAACCACGGAGGCCGATCCGCCTGTACGGGCAGTGCCGCAGAATGTGGCCGGCCTTACCGCAGTGGAAGCATAATGGCCGGTTGTTCGCTGTCCTCCATGCGTTGCACTTCCTGGGGCTTGTTGGTCGTTGGTAGGCTTGGCGGGCGGGGGCCAAGGGGCGGTTTTCAGGAACAGGACGGTAGCGGCGAGGGCTCGGAAAGTCATCACTTCGGGGCGGAGGGCGACGTAATGCACCAGCGTAATTCATCGCTGTTGCCTCTTGTGCTGGAACAGTCGCAGCCGTCACAGCCATCGCTTGAGGAGCGCCCAGTTGAACTTCTTCACGGACGACGTCCGCGAGCGTCGCCACCTGGGGTTGTTGCGATGATGGTATCAATCGGCAGAGCTCCTCTCGCACGATCTCCCTGATGAGGTCCCGAAGGTTCTCTCCGCTCGCAGATGCGCTGGGGTAGTGGGTGGAGCAGTCCGGCTGAAGTGGTCGCTCGTAGTGGCGCATCCGGGTGGCCAAAGTCTTCTCAATAGTAGACGCCTCCGTTTTAAAGTCCGCCGCAGTTCTTGGCAGATTTCACACAAGACCCGCAAAGAGCGATTCTTTAACGCCTCGCAATAAAAGTTTGACTCGCTCACCTTCGGTCATATTAGGGTCGGCGCGGTGAAAGAGGCGCTTCATCTCCTCAACGTACGCCAGGACAGGCTCGTTAGGGAGTTGAAGTCTAGACTGAAGGAGGGCCTGGGCTCTTTCCTTTCGGACGACGCTTCAAAAGGCAGTCAGAAACGCTTCCTTGAAAGTCTCCCAATCCTTCATAGTTGCCTCATGATTTTCGAACCAAACTCGGGCATGTCCTTGAAGAACAAAGTAGACTTGCCTAAGTTTCGCGGCGTCGTTCCAGCCGTTGAATTCTGCCACACGATCGAAAAGGTCCATCCGGTCTCCCGCATCTTCATCTGGTCGTCCATGGAAGCAGGGGGGCTCACAGGGCTGGACGAAAACAACCGGTGCGGTTGGCTGGGCCATTGTCAGCGTCGATGCCTTCCGAGATCGAATGGGGTCAGGCAGTAGACCGTGTTCGGATTGTAGGCCTTCAAGTCAGCGACTGGCTCAGTGACCTGTAGGCTGGTCTTCCAGGCCGACAGAAACACGGTTTGGGTCTTCGCTTGAAGGATCAAAGGCTGCACTTCCACCAGATGTCACGTAGCGGTGACGAGGTCGACGACACAAATGAAGGGTCGATGATTGCACTAAAGAAACTCTTTATTTGGGCTGACTTGCGCCCGCAAAAGAACTAAGCAACTCGGCGGCGGCGATAGAAACAAACGTGCTCGACGATCGTCGAACAAAGAACGTCCGTCACACTCGGCAACGCTCAATTTAAAGGCTGCACAGAACATCTAGATAACGTCGAAAACAGCTACCAGCACGGGCTGGAACATTGTGGAAAGACACCCGAGTGGCTGGAACCTTCGAGACAGATCTCGGTGCATCTTGCGCTACAACAAAACTGATAAAGGTGTGACTCTCGACATCGAGCATTAACAAACAAAGATTACGGAACTGATACGCGGTCCAGAGTCAGAGTGATAAGCCTGTACGCCGGCGGCTGTTAAAAAGCAACAAATACAGTTTTGAAGGTTTCGCGGCACTATAAGGGCTGGAAATTTCAACCACCTTGAATTGACACCGCACAGTTTAGGGCATCCTGCATTTTGCTTCCAACAAAGCCCGGTAGATGCGGCTGGTATTGAGTCTGCATCCTCAGTATCAGCTGTCAAGCGCATTAAACACTGAGCCACTGTGGCATCCGAGCACCCCAATGCTTAACTGCGAACAATCATGAGGTGACCGTAGCAGGACCATCCACCACTCCATACATCTCGAATGCTAATGCTAATCAGCTCTCACTCAATATTGTTGCATTTTGCTTTATTTGAATTACATGAGCTGTGCTGCAAAAAGATTGCTCTGCAGAAAAAGAAAGGCACAGTACAGAACCTCACTTGTCGAGATAAGAAAGCTATGCAAAGGAAGAGGAGATGGCATCAGCATGAGCTACTCGGAAAGAGAGAACAAGCCCTGCGTCCTCCAGGACTTTGTATTGGACCATTAACCTGTGGGAACATAAGCTTCCAAATAACTGTGACTTTTTAGACTTGGTAATGATTTTATCAACGTGGAAGGTGGCCAGCCAGTTGAGCAGACAATGCCTGCCGCGTTACTGGTCGTGTCATCAAGGTATACCCATTGCTGAAAAACAAACTTCCTAAGCCACTGCTGCTGGTTGATCACAAATTACATTCAATGCTATGTCTCATATTAAGAGCCCTTTTTCCATTCTACATTTCACCAACACGTCACGCATGCACTGAATTGGCGGTGTAGGGTGTTAGCAGATGCTTTTAATGAGAAAGCATCATATGTCCCATCAGAACGAAAACCTGGCACACAAGCTGGTTTACAAGCTGTGCGCATACGTGCACAGCTTGTGAACGCAAGCAACGTGTGAGGTGATACATGAGAAAAATTTGCCGCTTATGTTTTTGCGGTTCTGTGTCTTCCTGAAGGCGATACATGGTACCGACCGGAAGCAGGCGTGCCGTGGCGGCTCTCTTTTGAGTGTTATGTATCCACGCGTCTCGCTCTCGCTCGCTCGCCAGTCTGCTGTACAAAGCCACCTAATAAAAACTGTGCACTCAAAACTTTACTTGGCCGGACTTTTACATTTTAACGACACATGTCGAAACACTATGCGCGATCCTCAGAACCCTGAAGCTGCGGCACTGTTTTACTCTGATTTACTTACCTTAAGCGGATACCATTAACGCTACATGGCACTGTTATCGTTGTTGACATCTAGTATGGTTTGCATGCCAAAATATAAGCAGTTTTAAATTAGAAATTGCAATTAATAATGATGTATCAGCCTACGGTAGCAGCGATCATATGCTGTTGGGGCGGCACATTGTGTTTTAATATATTAAGTTTTCACCATTATAATCTTTATTTTTCCTCTGCCCAACACCTCCCACTTGATTTCATGAAGCTGCATAATATGCATATATATTTTTAATATTTTAAGGTGGTACTTGTATGAAGGCAGACAAGCTGCACATGCTATTTATTCTGCAGCACAAATAAGGCAAGTGGCACTGTCTCGCATGCCCATGATATATTTTGGCGGACGCCAGTGAAGCAGAGCAATAATCAATAATGTTAGCATGTTTTAACAGGTGATGAAGATGGTAGTGACATGCTATAGTGAAAGAAATAAAAAAAAATAAAATTAACAGCAGCAGCAGAAGGAAGATACAACACATGGCAACGATGTGCTGTAAAAGTACTTCTGTTCATCCCTCAGTTGACAAAAAAAAGTGGATCGTTGGCTTGTAGGACAGCCACAACATATCGATGAACAAGTAGGCAAAACGCCTTACAACATAAGGCAGAAGTCAACATTTTATGGAGGGAACACATAGCTTGTATGTGAGACACAAATAATGATGCCTCTCTTTTAAGCTCCAATAATCAAATATGTTAAGCCCAGTGAGGGCGTCAGGAGTGTGCGCTAGTGGCGGAGAAGTCTGACAGCCCAACTTAAATGTTTACTTCTGTCACAGTGCCTGATGAATAGTTTATATCGAAGTTGGAACATCTGGTGACCTTTCGTTGCGTGTTTCCTAGTAATAATCGTGTTCTAACATAGCTGGTACCTTATATTCCCCTCACGTTCAACTTTGATGACGTGCCCAGGTTTCAGTCCTATACACTTCCCTTGGCAACACATTATTCTGCAATAAAAAGATGGACGTTATTGCAAATAAGTTTGTGGGTAGTCCTCTACAGTGCACTGACATTTTGGAGAGAAGCGGCTTCGACGATCCAGGGGTTCTTTTCTTCGTATTGTTGCCTTCAACAAGTATTCCGGGCAACCAGGAAAAATCGTCGCAATGGCTTCTCCAGACAGAACCACAATAAGTGGCGCACTTGCAAGCACCTTCCTGTTGTAATGAGCCTCCCATATTTTGGTAACAAAACTCAGTTCAAAGAGCTTCTCGCAGGCATAGTCAGTTGGCTGCAGCAAGCGGGCCTTGCGCGATATGACATGCCGACAAGCTCTTAAGCGGCCCTTGTCTTTTGGAGCAGCGAACATGGACACTTTCTCAGAGCACGTCTTAATTGTAACCGGAGTTAAATCAAGGAACGAAGCACTTTCTTCCCATGCCATCATTTTTCTATCGTGCAACCATCGGCGACAAAATTGCTTCTCCGTGCGCTGATTCCCATAATGAGGACTACAGCGAAGCCAAATGTCGATCACAGCAAAATGCCACATTCTGAGCACGGTGCTAGAAGGACCACGGTTCCCAGTCACTGGTGGCATATGTGCCCACTAAAGCCACGAACTACTTGTGCCGCAAGCGCACCAGCCAACCCTCTCTGCACCACTGTGTGCCAGCCTTGTCGAGAGCGCTGTACTTGCTTCTTGCTCAGACACTTTAACATTGTATAAGGGCCGCGAAGAGCTACTGTCGCCTTCTCCTCTTTCTGCATTGCACATGGAGGTGGCCCCGACTCGGACATCCAGGGACTCTTCCTGCAACCCGTGGCTGGGTCAAGTGGTCGCAGTGTTTGAAATGCGGACAGCAATGATGAACCGGAGTCTTTCTCTGGCAGCGGAAGAAAACAGCTGCTCGCGGAGCCTCTTGATGGCCTGAAGCCATCTTTAGATTTTTTATTTTTTTTCTCTAGTTGACATAGCCAATATAGAGAGCCATTTTAAACAACCTTCACTGAGCCCGCCCCTCAAACAAGTGCTGGCTAGCAACTGATGTGAGCATTGCGCGCGGAGATGTAGTGTGATGGCTGGGCGTCGCAGGGTGGATGGATGGATGGAATATAGGAGCGTCTCCTTTGGAACAGGGTGGTAGCAGTAGCTATCATGCTCATTTTTCTCCCTATATCTTAATTATTGTTTTGGTTAACTATACCATCATTCTATTTATTGAATTTTTGTTTCTACATTATTAACATTATGTCCCTTTTCTGCTTTTAAGTCACCAATCTTCCAGTCGTTTTTTGCTAGCTTCCACCGCCGGTTTATTCACCCGGCCACTGGTATCTCTAAACCCCCAGAGCTTCAGGAAAAGTGACTGTGCCTGCATCGACTTCCCGATGGATACCATTACATTCGAGTACAACATGGTCAATTGTTTCACTGGAGTTACCACATACAGCACATGCGTCATCTTCATTGTTAAATTTCTTTTTGTAGCTGCGTGTTCTAAGGCACCCTGATCTAGCTTCAATAAGTAGGGCACTGCCTCTTGAGTTATCAAAGAAAGCTTCCTTCCTGATCTGCCTTTCCCACTTTCATTATAATTCCACACTCTGTTTCTTTTCCATCGAATTTATCCAATTTTTACCTTCAATTTTTACCTGCAGGCCCGACTCAACGTAGCACCCTCTCTTGGCTTGCTGTCAAGTTTGTCCCAATGTTCTCCGTGGCGACTGCAAGGTGGAGGCATGCTGTTGTATCACTTAAACTACATACTTCTAACACCGTGGTCTTATTTATGCTGAGGTAATCTCTCTGTGCCCCATTTTTTTTTTCTTTTTTTTTCTATGTGCAATGCTGCCTTGTTAAGAACACACTAACTCCAATGTGGACTAGAACCAAGCAGAGCTGAGCACTTACCAGCCTATGTGACTCGATACTGTCTTTCAGGACGGCTGTCAGTCTTGTGAGAATCCTGAGTCTTCGATTTCGTGGTGTAGTTACTTTCAACTCTGGCTGATTCAGTGAGTACTGAGGAGGTTCTGGAATCTGGTACGAACAAGAAAAAACAAGCAGCCCATGCTCATCAGTTATGTCATTCCTCCAATTCCTGTTTATTTCATCAAAAAGCAGCGGCCAGGTAGCACAACAGATGCAACCGCCATTTCAGAGCTAAACAAGCTGACCTGAGAACGAGATTCGGATAAATAGTACCTTTGTTACTAAAGTGTACAGTTTGTTACGAAAGAGTACAGCATAGAGTTTGCAGCAAGAGCAGCTAAAGTGACGGAAGGCCCTAATTCACAAGCAGCAGTCTGGTTAACATGGCAACTGGGCATGTTGGTTCATATTTTGAAAAGATGACAGTGCAAGAAAAGACAAGGACTGAGACAAGACAACAACAATCAGTGATGTCCTTGTACTCTCGTCCGAGTACTCGTCGTTTTTTTGTGCTACCATCTTTTCAAAACGTCAGTCTGATTTCATATTTGCTCATGACAGAAAATAAAAAATAGACACTAAGAAAACAGAAGCTCAGGACTTACCTTGTTTTTTGCACCAAGTTCATTTGCTCCTATTTCAACATTGAGGGCCACAACATCATATCCAACTGAAAGAAATGAGAAGGGCAGTTCTAGAGTACTGAGGAAAAACTCTCAATCAGGTTGTTTCTCAAGTGAGTTTAGAAGTTATAATAGCGCAGAGCAAAAGAGAGCCAAAGTAAAAGATTGAATACCCGAAGTGTAACAACATAATGGCCAATTCTACAAAGAAAGCACTGTGTGTAGAAAACCTGATCGGTAACTTATCCAGATATCTCTGGACCCTAACTCTGCTTTGTACCTTCTTTTAATTACTCACAATTTGACACATTTCAAGAACATACTTTTTACTCGTCTGTGATCTTCTTAGATATTTGCGGCCTTCTAAGATATTATGAGGCAGCCTCTCTATAAAAACTAAAGGGCCCACGAAAAGCCATTTATTAAAATGGGAAACTGCGCACGAGCAATTAGTACCCCACCAGTCCTCTCTAAAACTCAAAAATATTTTTAACCTAACTCTATTAGCATAAAACATATCGGCGATCAAAAATGACGCTACTCCTCTCCTTCGTCAATTCAGCCCATGCCAGCACGCAAGAAAAGTCGCAACGGCACTTTAAAGATGTGCTTGCCCCTTAAGTGCAGTGCTTTAGTCTACCTGCATTAATGTCATATGTGACCAGGCTTCATTTTAAGGCGTGTCCAATATCTGTGACTGCAAGAGTGAAATCATGCATTTGATGTGGTATTGCCACGGCAACTCAGTGTATCTGGTGTCCAGCTGCCAATACCAGGTGATGGGTCTGCACCCAGTCACCGAAGCTGCATTTCGATGGAAGAGGCAAAATGCAAACAACATGCTGTGCAATATCAGAACTCACAGAACTCATTAAAGAATTCCAGATGATCCGAATTCATCAGGAGCCTATCACTATGGCAGCCCTCATAGCCCAAGTAGCCTTAGGGTGTTAAGCCCCACATACAACAAAATGCCTGCCATTTGATAAGGCGTTGTAGAGGTATGCATCAGCCCTAATTGTTTTGATTGCATAACTTTTATAGTTCTGCCTGTTCCGAGAATTTTAGGGCCAATTTGTCAAGACTATGGGCTACTGCTAGCAAAGCTTACTTGCATATGACTAAATGCAAGGCGGCACTCTTCATGCATCATGTATCAAAATACCAGGACATCACGAAACAAGTTGTGAGCATGATGTATTTTCCAAAAAGTATGCTGGACTTTTGCACCATTGCTTGTGCATTTAGATCATCATCATCATCAGTCAGACTATACTCACTGCAGGTCGAAGGCCTCGCCCTTATTCCCCCAATTAACTCGGTCCTGTGCTAGCTGCATCCACTTGACCCCTGAAAACTTCGAGCTCATTCACCCACCTTTCTGCCGGCCCCTGCTACGCTTTCCTTCCCTTGCTATCCAATTTGTCACCCTTTTCAGCCATCGGTTACTCTCTCTTTGCACTACATGCCCTGCCCATGGCAATTTCTTCTTGATTGCCTACTAGAATGCCATTAACACGAGTTATTGAGTTATTTCTTTGACCCACTCTGTACATTTCCTTGTTAATGTTACACTAGCATTTTCCGTTCCATGGCCCTCTGCGTTGTTCTCAACTTAAGTAGAACTTTTTTTGTTCAATATTTAGATGCCACAAAACAAAAATGTCCTGCCAATGACTGTGCATAACTTATAGTTGAAAAGCTAGTGAACTGATGAACACTGCTAGCACTATGGGTCCTATATGCATGGGGAGCAGCTTTTTCATAGAACCTGTGCTCCAAGTTCTGCAGGACAAAGACTTGCGTGTGCCATTGAAGAACCCTGATCCGTGAAGGAGAACATACAAGAACATCAGGCTCTGTCAATACAAAAAGTATTGCTGGAGTGATGTTGCTGCTTTCTAAGAAGAAAACCACGTCATGCAGCCGGGGCAAGCACCTAGCAGAAGCTCTGGCTAACGTTATCTCTAGAATGTTTCCCGCCGAAAATTTACAATTTCCATTTCACACGCTGCCCCGGAAAGGCAGTGGTCCTAGATCCCGGGACCAATACAAATTTTTTTTAACTAAAAGTTTCTGAAGAAGCTGTATAGCACTCCCTTGCAGCTGTGAGGCTGCACTTGGGTAGATGTCAATGACTAATTATTCCCTTATTATACTCATTTCCACCCTGGAGGATTCCCACCATTCCCACTTTGTTTATTGATCAACTTGCTCTCACCCTACCATCTGTTCTGCTGACCGTCCTGGTTAGCTCAGTTGGTAGAGCGACTGCCCCGGAAAGACAGTGGTCCCGGGTTTGAATTTAGGACTCCACCTTTGGGATTGCCCCTAAATATTCGACCGACCCACACGCCGAAACTAGGATACTGATAACTGCCGTCGTAGGAAAGCATTGGATATTTACGCTGAAAAGCGGTGTTAATCTTCTTAATCACATTAGCCTTGTCCAATTTCTCAGATCCTCGCTGTACAAGCAAATTCAAATCCATCTTGGCGGCTTGTGGACTTTCACATCCGCTGCAGAAGCCTTGAAAGCAGCTGTCCAGAGAATAAGAACAAAGGAAAGAACGGCATATTAGGTAAGAATGTTGACCGAGGAGTCAAAGCTGGCCCCAGCCTCGAAAAACAAGAAACAAGTCACTTCAAAGCTAAAGCATCGTCGAACCAAGCATGTGATCAACATTTACAGGGCACAAATCGCAATTCCAACTTGTGTCATCATGTGCCCCCGAAGAGACGCCAGTAAAACCAGCTGGACAAATACAAACAGAACAATTTAAGAGTATAAACATTCTACAGATTTAGTATTTCAAGGTGTACAAGCTGCAGATAAGCTGAAATAAAAGATCGCTGTTTTGAATCAACAAGGCTGTTTGTCATTTCTCGGATTCTCGGCGCATGGAGCTGCAGAGAACTTTACGTTTGCGGACATGAACAACACTCACAAATTAACATGCTCAAATCGTATCCATGCAAAGGCGAGATGTGAAAGTAAAAATAAATAAAACTTACAAGATCGCGTTTCGTTAGTTTCGTGCAAGGCATGCAGGACAACACGTGCAGAGTGTAAAGAAACGGAACAACCGCGGTTTGTTGTGGTCAATGTTACCAGCAAATATAGGTTTTTCGCTGTTGAACACAAAACAAACCCCATGTGAATTTTCTTCTGCGCTGAACTCAAAAACTGTTTATTTTGGTTTTCACAAGCTACTGTTATTTGAGATGTATAATGTGCTTTAAAAAAAACTGAATAAACAAAATATATTGAACAGCAATTCAGTTCCGGTTTTTAGGACGCGCTAAGCGTGCGTCGCTTACTTGCATTCGATGAGGAAGGAACCGGCTCCTTCTGGTCCGCAGTAGAAACCTTCGGAGATGAGAAAATAGAGTCTTTCACCACTCATGGCTATGGTAACCTCGATCCTTGCCTCAGGGGCATATCTCGCGGCTTGGCAGACGACGGCTGTTGCGACACGCGTCTCCCTTTTCGATATTTCTTCTCACATGAGTCACATATCTTTCAATTCTCCTCTGTCCGCACAAAGCAGTGATAATGCGTCAGTTGTTGCTTCCTTTGAATCTCAACGGCGGTTTAGCCGGATCTATAGAGTTGGCAAGCGCGTGCATTTAACGTTTAGCGTTAAGGAGTTCGTTCCGCAGAAAATTCGGCGGCGTCCATCAGAAATAATGATTCGTGGTTCTTAAAATGAATTCAACAAATCAGGGGAAGATCCAAATGAAGTCAAACATGGCGAAGAGGTTTCTGTAAGGGGCACACTTAAGAAAACACGAGTAATTGAATACAATAAAGTTATGCAATTTTCCGTGCTGGGGATAGAATCCAACCATTTACGCGCCTAACGAGCGTGCTACACACTGACCACAAAGGCTCATTGGTACAAAGAATGCATTGTTGTGTGACGACTACTGCGGTGGCGTACAATAAAAGAAAAACAAATTCGAGGACACTTTGGCGACTAAAGTGATGAAAGACGAAATCCTGAGTGCTGCATTCTGCTACGCGACTGTTGCGCATGTAGCGATGAATGCCGCTACGAGTAAAGCGAGTGATTACTCTTTCACATTCTGAGAGTGCATTTATTCAGTGAATTCTGCTTGGCAGAGACGAGATCGCGCTCCTCGTATTTTCGCAGTTGTTCTACGTTTACTGTTGTGTGGTTGATTTTACCGGGTGCGCGGCATTGATTGGTACTTAATTAATTAATTGCACAATTGGTACCAATTAGTAATTATCTAATAAAGTATTAGTTAGCAATTATTAGGGGCTGGGACTGGTAGGTCAACTCCGCTCATCTATCAGTAAGCAGTCATTTTAATGAATCATTGACTAGTATTGAGTAATTAATTAGGGAGTCATATATTAGTAATGAGTAATTAATTAGTTAGTCATTATTTAGTTATTAGTAATTAATTCGTTACTAATTTATTAGTAATTACTTATTGATTTACATATGGTCACATAAGGCAAGCATTCGCGCATACTGTGCTGGTGCTCTGATTGGTCGAGACCTCCATGACGTCATCCCTCTCGACCAAAGCCGCCGCAAAAGCTTGACATTTTTGTTGAGGTGGTGAAGGGTGGCTGTTCCTGGCCCTACGGGGCTGGGACTGGTAGGTCAACTCCGCTTGCGGCGGGAGCTAGCCTGCCACCGAATTTTTATTTGTTGTAGGCCGTCATTACACTCGCCACCGCTTAGATGGTGGACGATGGCTGTTGCGGCGCGCTTCCATATCTCCCTCTCCTTTTTCTTTCTTCTCTACTTCTGTCCGCACGAGGCAGTAGAGGTGGCTCAGCTACAGAGCCAGTAGCAGGCCCGTGCATTTTCTTTTCATTCTTCCTACAGCCACAACGACATCAACAACGATGAGGCAATAAAGGGTTTCGCCTTAAAAAAGAACGAAAAGGTGTCCTCGCGTTTCATTCTTAAAGGGACCATGGAAAGCTATATTTAGTTAAACTAGAAAGCGCACATGAAGAATCAGTATTCCATCAGTCCTCTCCGCAACGAAAAAAAAAAAAAAAAAAAGCTAGCTTCAAGAACAGCGAATATATCGGGAATGAAAAACGATACTATTTTCTCCCCCTCAACTCTGCACATGCGGACGAAAAAATAAGGAGTAGTACAGGTCGCAAAGGCGTCCCTCCAGGCTTCGTCCCGTCCGTGTCACCTGGGAGTGGGGGAGTGCCCAAACAGAGGGCGCACCCAGAAAGCCCCAGCTGATGCCAACGGGAAAGGGGGTGCTACGAACGTGGTGTCACCCAGATCAGTTGCGAATGGGTTCTCCAAAGCGGAGGAAGTTAAATGGTGACGCCTACAGACAGGCACATATAACAAACACACCAGCCCGTATCAACACAGTACACCCCGGGTTCTGCGACCCCAAATGTAATTATTGCGGGGAGAAGGCAGGTCTGCACCATATGGTATGGACCTGCCCACACAATCCACCTGATGACCCAAATGCAGTGCCAACAACTGAGACGTGGGAGGCTGCCCTATACAGCTCTGGGCTGGATGCCCAACGGGCCCTCGTGACACGCGCGTGGATAGCTGCGGCAGCCGCTGGAGTCCCGTACTAGAGACCCCACCTACACATCCACCTCCCTTATCTCTGCTCAAGTCAGTCAGTCAGTCAGTCAGTCAGTCAGTCAGTCAGTCAGTCAGTCAGTCAGTCAGTCAGTCAGTCAGTCAGTCAGTCAGTCAGTCAGTCAGTCAGTCAGTCAGTCAGTCAGTCAGTCAGTCAGTCAGTCAGTCAGTCAGTCAGTCAGTCAGTCAGTCAGTCAGTCAGTCAGTCAGTCAGTCAGTCAGTCAGTCAGTCAGTCAGTCAGTCAGTCAGTCAGCTAGCTAAAGTCCTTTTTAAAAATTATTTGTAAATTATAGGATCCATGCAGAGCTGTTAAATTTGAGTCGAACACTCACCACCTTTACCTCTACGATTATGTCGCATTAGAATAATACCATAAGCCTTTTCAGCGACATCCAAGTTTATTTTTATTTTTCTTCTTTCAGTCGCAAAACAAACGCAAACCAACGCATTTGACGATCGAGCCCTTGCTCCTTCGGGGAAGAGATAAATTGGCGAGGGCGTACTTATTTTATTTAGTTTCCCTATGAAAGACATTCGATATCTAGCGTGCCCATGCGAGCTAGCGTTCTGGATTCCTCAATGCGATAGTCCGCAGGACCGAGAGCGCGCAGGCTCTGCTTGATACCTTGGGAACATTAACGTAGGAACCTGCTGGGCCCCGCCACTCTTGAACGCCAGTCGTTTGTTCGGAGCTTAACTTACGGAGTTCTACAGAGGTGTCTCATTGCTCTGGAAAAAGCTTAAGGAGCGATCATGAAACAGTAGCATCGTGCTTTAGTTTATGGGCAGCTGAGAGCTGTCGTAGCTGCTGTGGTTACACGCCCGTACAAATTTGAAGCGAAAAATGTATTCAAACACCTCAATCGAATCCTTAAGCAGGCATACAGTGCGAGAGCTGGTAGCCTTGCTAACATATGTTTTCGCAGAGAGGCCAACACTTTTTAGACCAGGGTAGGTTAAGGGAACGTTGCTTTATTATTTGTTATTTGCATTACGGATTTTCTTGACGAAACAAAATATTTGGAAAGTTCTTTTAGATGCAAGATAATATGCAGAGACTACTAGAAAAGACAGCCATATGCCACCGGCAGGATCCGAACCCACGATCTAGATCCACATGTGTTGCGCACGACGCTCTAACACGGCCGCCTAACTGGACGGAACGTGCGGAAAATACTCCAGGCCGAAGAACTGATTTGTTCGCTCTCAGGTTTGGTGCAGGTGTGGAATTTAGTATTGTTTTATACTACGTCCGTGCTGGGTATTAGTTCGTACCATTCCTCAATTAATCTATAAAATTGCGGCGATGCCAGGCGAGAAGAAATCTGGCTGTAATCGTGAGCATGGGCTCTACGACCAGACCACGTTTTGAAATGATGCTTACCTATGCGAAGGCCTTTTCATGGCTGGCGCACAAAACCTCCCCCGGACGGAGGAAGGTCAGCAGCCTTTTTCTCGCTCTCTTGGCAGCTTCACGGGGAAGAGCTATGGGAGAAGCGCTTGATTTTAGTTCGTGATCGGTGGCTCCTGGTAGTAGTATAGTGGTAATGTGACAAAACTATTATGAACAATGAAGCGACATTTTTCGTCTTTTGCCTGGTGGAAGAGTACCCATGACTTTCGGATGTTGGTTGCACTGACATAATAAAATGAGCTTGAATGCGTCGGGAGGTCATTGCGAAGCGGATGACCAAAGCAACCTTCGCTATTTGTGGTGCACATAAATAGAAATATTTGTATACTAAAATAAACAAAACAGCTGTCACCATGTACCACCATAGGTACAGTCTTCAAACGAGAGGGAAAATACTAGTCTGCAATGCTTACTTCCTACCAATTATCATGCACTGTCTTTGCGTCTGAGACACATAAATCAAGTCAGGATATTTGTCGCACAAAGATGCATTGTGCGGGCTGCTGACATAACTTAGTGCGTACATACTGATGAACACTTTGACAAATTTAACGTGCTCAAGTGAACGACTTCATCAATTCTCAGGTTTTTACGGGATTCGGTAAAAACGTCCCCGAAAAAAAAAAACGGCCCCAGAAGAAACGTCCCCGGAAAAAATGTCCCTATTGGCATAGGAAAAAATGTCTCCTGAACGGGGACTGAAGTCTCGCGCTTTAGGAAGTAGACTGCGTTTCCCCGTGGCGAGCTGCAATGATGAATGATGCATGTTAACTTTATTAAAGCGGTTTAACCTGTCGGCTTGGAACTGACCGCGAACATCGAACTGATGCGGGCATTCATTAAAAAAAAAAAAATGATGGCATCGGTAATAAAGTGACAGCGCCTCGTTTTCGCTTTGTTTGCGGGGAAAAGGTGAGCTGACCACCGGATTTACCGGAGAAGCTTGTATAGCGATGCTTAAGTATGGCCATGATGTAAGACCGGTTAAGCCTCGTTCTGCTTATACCATCATCACCCTTATCACTATTCTACATCATCATCAGGATAACGATTGAACCTCGTGACCAGAAGGTCTGGAAAGTAATTCTAGTAATGTATTCTGCTTTGGGGGGTTCCCCGAGACAACCATACGCCGATCCTCTTGTACCTTTCTCAGTGGGCAGTATTACCAAGCTTATTGACCTGCCATATGATTGCTTAACGAGCAGCGGAGCTCG
This sequence comes from Amblyomma maculatum, assembly GCF_055883805.1. Classification (NCBI taxonomy): domain Eukaryota; kingdom Metazoa; phylum Arthropoda; class Arachnida; order Ixodida; family Ixodidae; genus Amblyomma; species Amblyomma maculatum. Next base: position 2,991,645 of record NC_139345.1, on the reverse strand, counting down.
GAACCTCGCAGCACATAAAAAGCAAGATGGCTCTTTCACCATGCTTTTACGCAGTTCTTGTAAACATTTCGGGCGCCCAGAGGACGCAGGTTCCAAGCGATGATTACATCTAACTCAAACCCAAGACAGAATGGCATAAAATGTGTCTTTTTGTTCTCATGTGAGTTCCGGAAGAAATAATTTTTATGGCCGGTTTTTGCCTTGGAGACGTTTTTTCCTAGTTCCGCTTCTTCAGGAACCGTTTCTTCCTTTTTCGGGGCCGTATCTTCCGGGGACCTTTTTTCCGGGGACGTTTTTACCTACACCCGTTTTTACGCATGTATAAATCTCCTATTTTAACAAAGATCGTATTCTTAAAATGTTCCCTTTAATGCCATACATCCCTGCATGCATATGCAGTGCGAATAGAAGAAAGAAATGTCGCATAATTACCTGGAATATTATCTCTTTGATCTCTTTCGGAAGCTTGATGGGCGCTGTCAGGTCACTGCACTGGGAGGGATGAACCCTCTCTACAGTTCGTTGCCCAGCTGCCCCGCATGTCCTGGGATCCAGCGTATTGTTAGGGTGGTACCGAATGTTTGTTTTATGTCGTGCTCGGTGGCACACATTCTTGCTGAGGCACCTGAATGCTCCGTGCTCTCCTCGGCGTGCGCCGAACTTCTGTGGTCCGTCGCGCCGCCGCCCGTGTGGGATGAATGCGGGGGAAAAGGTTCTGCTGGCCCGCGACTCCCTCACGCGTCTCCTCCCTGTAAGGCTCCCCCTGTGAATCCCGCTTAATTAGGGCGTAATGGCGAAAAGAAGCGGGGATAATGAAGCATAGGACATTGTGACGATGCGGACTTATGATTAAATTTGACCAATTTAGGCTTGTCACCTGTCTAAACTTAATAGTGTAAACAAAATTAACCACTATACGAAGCTAAATCTGCGTGAAACTTGACTTCAAACTAGCGAGCATTGAAGCCAAGAGAGTTACTTTCTTCTTTAGGTCTTTGTTTCTGTGCGAAGTATAGAAAGTATCCGTACTGTCTCGTTGTAAGTTAAGTCTGAAAAAAAAAATTTTTTTTTCGGCGCTTGATGGAGCTTGTTGGGCAATGCCGACAAAGCCACCTCGATATCTCAAAATGCCTGTATTTAAAAACATATCAAACATGGGTGATAGACCACTTAACAAAGGGAGGGGAGAGAGAGAGGGGGGGGGGGCTTTCAGTTCGCAGATCAAGCCAACGTTTCGATAAGTGGACTTGTCTTCGTTTGGGCAGAGCGATCGTCATTGCCAGATGTTTAAATACGTTTTTGCTTCGGAAGAAAAAAAGCTGTGGAGGAGGAGGGCGGTTGAGAAGGAATGAGGTCTAGAGTGAAAAACTAAATAAAAAAAAATGTTTCTTCGGTATGCGTTTCTCAGCCTGGAACCGGGGATCCTGTGGCCTGAAAAAGTTATGAAAGTGGCAGTAACAGGAAAAGCTACAATGCGGGGTGGATGATTAGTCCGCACCTAAAGCAGGAATTCGGCGCAGACACACCTTTCTTGACGAGGGGCAGACATTCAAAAGGGTCCTGATAAAGAATATATCTGCAGGGGAACAATTCTCAAATGCTTTCCACAAAAGGGGGAGAAGTACCTAGAAACAGAATAATAACAGGGCAGTGAACCGCACCTGCCACACACACACACACACACACACACACACACACACACACACACACACACACACACACACACACACACACACACACACACACACACACACACACACACACACACACACACACACACACACACACACACACACACACACACACACACACACACACACACACACACACACACACACACACACACACACACACACACACACACACACACACACACACACACACACACACACACACACACACACACACACACACACACACACACACACACACACACACACACACACACACACACACACACACACACACACACACACACACACACACACACACACACACACACACACACACACACACACACACACACACACACACACACACACACACACACACACACACACACACACACACACACACACACACACACACACACACACACACACACACACACACACACACACACACACACACACACACACACACACACACACACACACACACACACACACACACACACACACACACACGCACGCACGCACGCACGCACGCACGCACACACACACACACACACACACACACACACACACACACACACACACACACACACACACACACACACACACACACACACACACACACACACACACACACACACACACACACACACACACACACACACACACACACACACACACACACACACACACACACACACACACACACACACACACACACACACACACACACACACACACACACACACACACACACACACGCACGCACGCACGCACACACACACACACACACGCACGCACGCACGCACGCACGCACGCACGCACACACACACACACACACACACACACACACACACACACGCACGCACGCACGCACGCACGCACGCACGCACGCACACACACACACACACACACACAAAAGTTCAAGGGTCAACAACTAAAGTAGGAAGCGATAAGAAGGAAATGTGTTTGGAGGAACACGTGCAGCTTATGCTCTTGCGGAGGGAGAAAGAGTGTACAATTAACGCTATATTGCATTGTTTTTCCGACTAGTTATAGTGCAGAGGGAATATATCTAAGAGCTTCTAGCGTTCCTTTAGAGATATTTATTCCTGCTGGTTCTAATGTTCTAAATTTTTAGATTAGATATGTCACCCTATATTTTATGTCCCTTGCAGCCTGACTGGGGAATATATAATTTAATTTCTTTGAACTTATGGTCTTTCTGATTGAAGGGCTGGGAAACTCTTTTCGGGAGGTTTTCAAACGTGGATGGCATACAGAAGGAAATGGCGCACACATGTGCCATTCTGCGCTGAGATCTGCAGTTCACTATACATGAATGCAACTCATCAATCATTTGTTCTTCTATTTTTGCTTGTATCCGTCCACTCTCGGAAACTCGTGAGGTCGACGCCGTGTGTTGTGTAATGTTAGCGCCCGTTACAAACCTCAGGCACGGCCCCTCAGTGGAGGCGCTTTTATTGAGAGGCGTGTCTGAAATCTGTTCACAAATCGGTCCAGGTGCATTTTTCTCGCCTCCTTAATTACTCCTCTCACCCTTCACCTACGTCTTCACGGCGTAGTTCAAACGTCTATCGATAACTGAGACCCTTCCTGTAGTTTTCTTTTTCTCATGGAGAGATTGTTTTTTTCCGCACGTGAATGGCACGGAGACTATATGACTACACTTTGCCAATTTGATCTCAAAGAAATTCTATTCAACCTCCTATAAACCTTACCCTTTCCCTCATCATGATGACACCTTCTATCCTAGGATATGCTGACGGAGCATATAGATTTGGTGATCTTGACGCTGGAAATGCTTGGAGCTTGATATTATGTTGCAATACAATTGTCTATTTCAGGCTAGAAAATTTCACCCAATAAAAAGCGAAAAGTCTAAAGCAAAATACTGGACAGACTTATTGTAGCATATATCAAAAATATTATCTAATCCTAGCTGAGCAGTACCTTATTTCCCTTACCCTCCACCAGCGTGCTGGAGCCCGTTGCAGGCGGAGCTCAAAATCAGCGAGTTCAAGCCGATCCAACTTCTATATGGTTTCATTTACCACCAGAAATGTACCGCCTGAGACACTATATTTTATAGGTGAAGCAAGTTCTTTCATCGGCTTCTGCACAGTTGAATTCAGCTCCAAAGTAAGTCTATCGTCAAAGATCTATAAGAATATCCGACCACCGCAGTTACTCAGTGGCAGTTGACCATTGAGTTTATCGAATTTGTTGGAGTCAGTTTGAAGACCATTATTTTCCTTACAGTGCGTACATATAGTGATCACAACGACAGTAAACAAAGCTTAACTGTTATGTCAACTATTTACAGCCGTCGGTTAGAGAGACACCGAGCATTTATTCTATGCATTTATTAAAATGAATTAATCGATTTTATTCTTCTTCATATGCTTGTGCACCCGGTGTTTACGGCGCCATTTTATTTCGCCCACCCTGCAAGTCGCATGTATATCACAGGACCTGCATTTATATTGCTTGGCGTTTTTTATTCTTCTCCTATGTTTTTTTTTTTTTTTGAAATTGATTGACTTGATTTTACTAGCTCACGCCCATTGTCTGAGTAATTAATTATGGCTTTCCACGTTGCATTCCAAGAGTGGTTTATATGTTTACAGTTTTATATAATTTTATGCGCAGAAATATTTATGAAATAATTCTCTACAAGATTTTTACCACTATGGATTTTTTTTTATAGAAAGGAGCAAGTTTTGCGACACATTCTTATTTTCCTCATTATCATTTATTATATAAACACTGACCAATTCCGTAGAGTAGACTCGCACTTTCGACAGTACTTCTGTCTCTAATCCCAGCCAATTCTAACGAACAGAGGAACAAAAAATCAATTAAATTACGTTCTCATGGAGGTAGGACACAAAAATTCCAATGTGCTATCATTTCAGTGCACTGTAAATATCATCATTCTACTGAAATTAATCCGGAAGCCACAATTATACGGCATTTTCCTCAGTTATCTGTGTTACTTTAACACTGGTATATGCACTCTAAAAAAAGCTGAACTTCTTCCTTGTTTGTTTTGATTAGACTTAGTTTTAGTTTTCCTCGAGACTGTTGACGACGATCTTCTCATGATCTGCCATAAATAATAAGATAAACTTTAGTTTTCGAGCTATGAATAAGCTCCCTCTCTGGGTGCATCTATGTTTAACTCATTTTGGTGTTTCCCATTGCAGTTCTGAAGGAATTTCGATGCCCACTCAGAATTTCCGTGTTCCTTCTCTATACGTCAGTTTGAACAGTGAGCAATGGGCTTCCGCCGGGCAAACGTGACGTGGGTGCCATGCGCCTATGACATTTGTGCGACATGCCTCTTCGTTGAGAAAACACAGCTTTGGAGCGTTCTTTAAACAACCCATTTCCTGGCCACATACGAGGCAAGTGCAAGCCAGAGCCGCGACTCTGCGGGTGGAAGGAATGTTGGCGGCGATGCCTTCGGCCCAGAGCAAACCCATTACAGATAGCGGCACGATGAAAAGATGTTAGCGCCACTAAGTGACATACTCGCCCTTCCGCTGTGCCCCGCATCCGTCTCGATTTTTGCCACCCACCGCAGTGTGTCTTTCCGTCATGGGTCATAAGCAAAGCAGCCTTTTCGAAACCTCTGCCCTCCGCGAGGAGGGCTGATATCGAGCTTCATGCGCACGTTACTGAATGACTCAAGCAGTTGCACAAGTGTCGAGCGTCACGTAATGGGGCCACGATGTGCGCACCTTAAAAGGAGGGGCAATACGAAACTGCCCACTCACGTGACGATGCTGCGTTTACGGTTGAGGTGTATATATTCAAGAATTGTTGGCGTTTGCTGAATAAATTCTATATACAATATATGCGTAGACACGTACCGCATGCCGTTTATTACAGAATTAACACCGAAAATGCGCGAAGGCCATGGCCAGATTGCTTGGCAAGTCATAAAGGCAAGCACTGTCTTCACTGGACACGTTTGCGCATTGGCACTATGCTCTTCCTCCAAAAGGCATCTGCTTGGTGCCATCACATGGGCTGGATCTGAACAGTGGTTGCTCACAAACATTTCTGAGACCAGGACGGAAACTATGAGAGCAAACTTGAAGCCAGATTTAGGAGGTACGTACATATATTATGTTGAGGCAGAAAAGGAAAGAAAAATTAATAGCCTCGGCCCGTGCCACTTAGTGGAGTTACGTACAGTGCGCATTCGATGGCAGTCAAAGAAATGCGCGTCGATCGAAAGAATAACTGTTCCCAAGGATGCGCGATCGAATCCCGGCCTCGGCGGCCGCTTTTCGATGGAGGCGAAAAGCAAGGCGCCCGTGTGCTGTACGATGTCAGTGCACGTAAAAGGACCCCAGGTGGTCGAAATTTCCGGAGTCCTCCAGTACGGCGTCTCTCATAGCCTGAGTCGCTTTCGGACGTAAAATCCCACAACCAAACCAAACCGGAAGAATAAAACAAAATCTTGCTGTTATTTTTGGCGCCATCGCAGAATTAGTAATGTATGACTGCGTTGCATGTGTGGACCAACTGGACTAAGCCAAAAAAAAAAAAAAAGATGAAAGAACTATACAGAACTTTATATGTGACGCAGAAGCGTAGGCGAGCAGCAAAATCGCGATTAGCTGGGTCTTCTTAATCAGCGGGAACCTGGTTACAGCTCATCTTGGACGGTATCAGCCTTCGACGTCACATGCCGCTCGGTGTGCCCACATAGACAGCAGACCGTGATACACAAGTGCTTTGTCACCGGCATCATTAGTCGTACATCCCGAGCATTGTAAACCGCCCTCCCCCATCGCCTGAGTTGCAGAGACAGAAATGTTCAGTTCAGTTTAAGCTAATACTGTTGCCCGGCTGAAGCGCCAACTTGCCGTTGGCTTCGCGCTTCTCCTTAGGCAAGTGCCACACAAGCGAAGCCGGTATTCCTGTGATCTGTATGAGTAACACCGTGCAGGCAAGCGAGTGCTCTTTTGCTGCGGGAAGAGACAGACAGTGCAATGCCTAGCGATGGTTACAGGACACTGACAGACGACGCGTCGACGAAAGCACTTGTAATTCCGCAGCCCTCTTGTTCAGGAAGCCACCACCCAAGTTTACGTGAGGTCAACGTCCGAAAACCGCGAAGCCGCGCGCTTCGAAGACGAAGCCTACGCAAGAACGATGACACGGCTCCAATACTCGACGAAGAACAGAGCTGCCACTCTTCGTCGTCGTCTTCCCCGTCTCCCGAGCGCCGCAGAGACTGCCACAACCCGTGCCTGGACATCGAGCCCTCTCCATCGCGCACGCCAAAGGGCTGCCTAGTTTTTCTGGACTCGAGCCCAGAACGCGAAGAAAAGTGCAGGAAGACTGTCATTCTGCCACCGCAGGATGTTCTGCTGCCGCCATTAAGCCATGAAGCACCTGCTTCGGCGAGCGATGTCGAGCCCGACTTGGCGTGGACTGGCAGCCCGCCGCAGACTCCGGTCGGCTCCCTGAACGTTACAGCGAGCAGCGGACCCATCTGCCGCATATGCCACGAGGGAGACCAGCCAGAGTCACTCGTGTCGCTGTGCAAGTGCTCGGGCACCGTGGGCCTGCTGCACGTCTCATGTCTAGAACACTGGCTGAACGCGCAGAACGTGGACCATTGCGAGCTGTGCCGCCACCGCTTTCCAACCGCGGCTCAATTCAGCGTAGTGCGCCGGTTCTTCCACTGGGTCCTGCACGCCGAAGCGAGGGTGCAGAGGGCGGTGCTGGGCGACCTCTTCTGCTTCGCATTGCTTACACCGGTTGCCGTGCTCAGCTGTTTTCTGTGCGTGAATAGTGCGGCGAGGCAAGCGCTGCAAGGACACATCTGGGAGGCAGCCAGCCTGGTCACCTTGGCGGGCCTGCTGCTCACGGCTTACATAGCTTGGTCGTTCCTTACGGTTCGCTTCCACTGCCGGTCCTTCGAGTCGTGGCGATCCAGGAACCCGACGCGCAGGGTTATAGTGCCTTTCGCTAGAGAAGCTGAACCAGCGATGGGGCCTCGGGCTGCAGACACGCGAGAATTGATGGACGTGGTCGTTGGAGACGTCGGTGAAGACAGCCAGCCGTTGTCGCCACCGCGTCAAGACTGCGGCGGGAACAGCCGACGAGCACCCCCAGAAGCGTCGGCGACCACGTCACCGGATGATCCGTCCGCTGAATTTCAGCAGCAGCTGAATTCGCTCGGGCCATTTGCAAGTTTCTTGTTTTGGTAGTTAAATTTGCAGTTTCGCTACCCACGAATTAATTTTAACCTTTTAACCTTTCAGGTACCCTTTAACTTTTTTTTTACACGTCGCCTTTATGGAAATAAAACCTGCTTTTTGTTTTAGAAGTGTTCAGTCCATCGCCATGCGTACTGGTTTATATATAAAAATGAAAATTTATAATAAAACACTAGGGAGGAAGTTAAGCTCTCCCTTATAGGGGTGACGATAGCGGCCTGTGGCCCCCTCTAATTGTAAACACGCACACGAGCACACGCATGCGCGAACGCACACACGCACCCCCCCCCCCCCCACACACACACACTTGCACTCATTAGCATAAGGATACAAAAAAAAAATTACGGGAAAGACCACATGTCGTACCTATTGCCACGAACCATTGTCATATCTTTATTTCTGCCAACAACCACTGGCATGCCACCTTATCACTTTACTCGTAGGGCACAGAACGGTCTTGTGCTTTTTGCGCTCAGTGTCGCAAAGACGCGGCATATCCCTTATCTGTAAGTCAAGACGTCGTTTCGTACCAAGGTTCGTGCAGGCCTCTTACGCTCGTTTTAAGTTTCTTGCGAGGAAAAAAAAATATGGGGTTTAAGCATCGCGCTAGCCTAGTGATACGAGCGAAAGCTGTGTTGAGCATGGTTGTGCATAGTTTGAATTAGGTAGAGTTGACGCAATAGCTGTAACATCGCCTTTTCACTCCGCAATTTTTTTTTCTTTTTGGGGTAAATGAAAGCGCAGTATCTCTTTTAGGTGGACACCTACGTTTAATTTGGTAAAGCTTACGCCGCCTTTCTATTCCGTGATTTTTTTTTTTTTTTTGCATGTCCAAATAGTAGAGACGACGACCAACATCTGCAGGGTACATGGTCAGATTCGGCCTGCCACCTTCGATTCACAGCACAACAATTAGTGTTTGCAACCGGTTCTTTCAGAGCTCTAGTGAAGCATCGAGCAGCGCCCGTAATTTATCAGGCGGATGGCGAGTCATGATGCTAGGTGCACCTGCCGAGCGAGCGAGTCATGCGGTTAAATGAATGCTTTCAAGGCCACTGGTGCGGAACATCATGACTTTGAGCTTTGCATGCAAGGAGTGAAGTTTCCGCTCCAACAGCATCAGATTTATTCGCTCTACAATACTTCAGCAAATTAGTTTTTGTTTCATAAATTGATATGGCAGTGCCTGGTCACGACTTTCGGACTAGCTATTCAACTCCGATGATTAAAAAGTTGATTAATTAATTGGCGGGTTTTGCTTAATTATCTACATGATAAGATGCGTTTTGCCGCGTATTGTGTCCGCCGCTGCAGAGAAATTTTTCTGCAAATATGTTTTTCTATTTTGAGCCCAATATTTTCTAAAATAACTGAATATCTTCTCTGAAGATAGGAGAAAAGAAATGACTACGTTATTCTTCTGCCTCCTGTTGACTGTCACTCAATAGGCTAGACGTCGATGCTTTCTTTGCATTCCTGCCCACGCCCAGGCCAAAAATGAGCGTCAGACTCTGGAAAGTGCATCGTTCAAGATGATTTTTTGTTGGCATGAACTAATTGAGAAATTATTGACTTGGGTAAAAGCTAAATAAACATGCGTCCCCAGAAAAAGTCGGCGCCGCACAAGTGTTGTTCAGTGAAGGCACAGTTCGGCAGTGCCGAGCAGTGATGCTGATTGTGAATTCAAAAATGTTTCCTAGCTTTTGGACAAAATTTACTCGAGCAAAAAGTTCTGGATTGTAAGCTGAGGAGCTTGTGTGTTTAATGAGCTATAAAACGTATTTTTATCTCGAGGGCCTTTATGATTAATTTAACTCTCAATTTAACAAAAGTATCACTTTTTTGCCAAATCTGTGACTGATTTTTCCAAAAAGTACTCTTTAAAGAAAGTTTAGAGTATTTTGGCATCAACTCTATAAACAGGTGAATGATGTAAAAATATATTGTGACTGAAATATGAACAAATTTCACGATAAAAAGTACTGAAAACGCATAATTGTTTGCTTCTTTATTGAAACAAGGAAACACAGAAAAGCCTGGCCAGTTAAGAAGTTGCAATAAATAACAACGCATATGCGATAATATAAAATAGAATTTGTTGTTTTATCTGATTTCGCACCTGATTTAAGCATATTTAAGTGCGAGCAGGTTTTACGTGTTCACGAAAACTTCCAAAGTCGCTTACGTGAAAAAAAAAAAATGTTTCACCATATTACTCTACCGAAACAGTATTCATACGATCGAAAATTACCCAAATGTTTTTCAAGAGGATCTGTGATGGCCGCTTTTGGGGTCTGGGAAGCTTTGCTTGGAATGACCCTACTATACCAGAGCCACTTAGCGGACCCAAAAGCTTGGGATCAGTCGCGCGCGAAAGAGTGAAAGAAAATAAGAGCGAAAGCTCTAGTGAAATTTATTTTTTCTAAAGTATGCGTATATATGCAACATTATACAGCAGGAAATACGTCAACAAGTGTTGCAGGCTTCTATTCTGCATGCTACGTCTCGTTCGCCCCAATTTCAGCTCCTGACTATAGCTGTTGAGCCGGCGCTCCTTTCCCGAGCTCGCGCACGGACTGGTAAAGGACAGTGCGTCTTCTGGATATAGCACTGCGGTTCAGGAGAGAAGCAATATTTTATCGGCACGGAAGCCAGGAAGAACAAATACCGCTCCTTGAGATTCAAACACACACAAACACACACACACACACACACACACACACACACACACACACACACACACACACACACACACACACACACACACACACACACACACACACACACACACACACACACACACACACACACACACACACACACACACACACACACACACACACACACACACACACACACACACACACACACACACACACACACACACACACACACACACACACACACACACACACACACACACACACACACACACACACACACACACACACACACACACACACACACACACACACACACACACACACACACTCACTCACTCACTCACTCACTCACTCACTCACTCACTCACTCACTCACTCACTCTCACACACACACACACACACACACACACACACACACACACACACACACACACACACACACACACACACACACACACACACACACACACACACACACACACACACACACACACACACACACACACACACACACACACACACACACACACACACACACACACACACACACACACACACACACACACACACACAAAAACACACACACACGAAAGGTTAGGAAAGAGACAGTGGGGTACCGTTGAAGATGAAGTTCCGGTTTCGAAGCAGGCAGGCGGCAGCAGCCGTTTTCGGTGCAGGCGAGCTGCAAAAGCGCATGCCTGAACTATATTAATATAACTTCGAGGTAGAGAGCCAGAAAAGAGATAAAATTTTCATGGTTGGAGAGAACAGTTCGGGGCTATGAAGCACAAGCATCGTGCACAAGCGCCGTGGAGCACACTGACGATTTTGTGCGTTACGTCTCCACTGCAATACGCCTGCCACGTTGGGGGTCAAATGCAGAAGACTTCGACTTCGTGCTCGCCTGCAAATAACCAGAGATGCTATGTGTTAAATGACGCCATGTCGTAAAATACATGTTATTTTATTCTGTTTATATTCCACAGCTTTGGAGATAACATTTTGTAGACAGCCGCTTGAAAAAGAAAAGGTCAAAGTGGCAGCTCAGCCAGGATATACAATATACAGGATACAGTACTGTATCCAGGATATACTGTACACAGGATATACAGTAGTAGCCATGAATGAGACTGAATCGTTTCTCTGTTGTTCTTGTAATACATTCTCCTTCTTCTCCGCCTTGCGTCGTCGCTTTGCAAGTCTATCTTCTGACTCTTCGGGAGTCTACATCGTTCGTTTAGCTCTCTTTTCCTACGTGCCGCTCCTTCACGGCGAGCGATGTCGGAAGGATGAGTAGATTTGGCTTGTAGGTGAACGAAACAAGAGCTCGCACAGCGTCGTTGCCTCATCTATGTCACTACAGGCTCTCCGCAATTAGCGTATGTATACGCTTTCGCAAGCGAGCGGCTGCTCCACGGCTTATATCCCCTGCTACGGCGCAGCTGCTGAAGAGCACAAGGCATGCGCATTGAGCCGTATAGCTAAGTGATGACATCATGCGAAAAAAAAAAAAAAAAAATAACTGGCCAAGTTTTGTTTCGGCTAAAAAGTGGTGGGTTCTTGTGTTCAGTTTCAACGTCTACCAAAACCGAGCTGTCCTTGAACTATATGACCAGTGTGACTGAGTAGTGGAAAATAGGACTTCCATCTTGCGGGCTTCTTGTTAGCGGTCCATCATATATTTATGACTTGCAAAAACACTTTAATTTTCTTTGGGGTAAAGGGTTACGAAGCGAAAGTCTACCTACGGACATCGGATCAAATATTGAACTACCTATAATTAAAGATCATTCTAAGGAGCGAATGTCGATTCTTTATCCACCGAAATTGTCGCTCTAGACAAATTTTGTTAATAAAAATTCATTTATGTCTCTTTCCATGGCTATGCCGACATTTGTCCCATAGCAAAATACAATTTGAACTTGTGGAGCTTGCGCCGAGTATGACTCCGTGATCACCGTCTCATTTTTGTTGCTCTTTCTAGCTTACTAAAGTTTCTTTTTTGTTTTTTATTGAGAGTGGCATCTTTATCCAAGTACAAGCGCAAAAACTCGTCGAAACTTTCCAACTTCAATTTGTCTTCAATGTCCCTTTAAATTCACAGATTATTCTCGCATAGTAGCAGGGGTATAAAGTTTATCAATGGTGTTGTATATTTAGAGACGCTATACTAATTCTCACAGCTGCCCGCAAAAAGACTATCGTTTTTTCTCTTGAATTTGAAATTCATATTTCGAAGAGACCTTCGAAGAAATTTCTTATTGTTCACCCTTGTGCATGTAGTTCCGTAACCTGAAGCAACGATGTGGCTTCGTGGTTAAGAAGCAGTTGGAACGGTGCCTTGTTGGCGCCGAAAGTGGAATCAATCGTTTCCAACAGATATGAATGTACCTTTATAATAATCTCTTTCACTGGTCTTTCTTTCCCACGCTATCAGACCTGCAGCAGGGACACTAAAGTGCCCATTCTTGCTGGTTATGCAGAAAGATAAGGTGGCAGTCAAATGTGAGTGGCTTCGATTCGAGTCCGGCTTCTTATGGCCATCATGAGCACATTGTTCTTCTTCTCTCTCTCTACTTTTTATCTGCTGTTCTGCTTAAGATAACAAGCAATACGAACAAAACCAAGCCTGTGCGCGCTATTGCGTTCGTAGGCGCGAGTCGTCGTTAATGAGCGATTTACGGAGAGTGATTTACAGAGTAGGATATACTGCAGGCCTGCTTTTTGGGGACTGCGTCACACGGCGCACGCAGCCTTCTTGGAAGAGCAGGAATCTGTACTTCGTCTCTTTTAGGTTGTTTCCTGTTTCTTTTTTTAGCGTCGCATATGCGAAAAGCGGGGAGATGGTAGCAATCTCTAATATCAGATTCGATTCCCGCGCTAGATGACCTTCCCATTACCTCCGAAAATTACTCAGGCTATTCCGCCTGGGCATCAACGTACCACGTGACAGTGTTAAGGCATGCTGACTGAAAAAAAAAAAAAAAAGAAAAGGCGGGAGGCAGTACGGTATTCTGTTCACATGTGACTTTTGTTCAGATGTTTAGATTCATGCGCCTCTAATTTGCTACTGCTGACTGAGAATTCAGCTGCAATTGTGCGATCTATTCACCAAACTTTCGCTTTCGGTATACTGTCCACACTTTCCTAATTGAGACATGAATGAGTCCTATATAAAATTTTTTTCTTCCATCGATCGCTTTTTGGGGAGGCAGAGTTACTACGTAATTATCTTTCATAAAAAGATGATTTCATAAAGTATATGAAAAAGCAACGAGTCATCAGTGGACACCGGTACAAGAGCCCCTAATGTCACGTGCGGTACGGCGACAGTTGTACGGCGACCGTTGTCTTCCCTATTATCAGCGAATATTTTTCTCCAAGCATCAACTCGAACAAGTAGCCGCCAATAATTTTAATTTGGATCGAAATTTTCCAGTTTAAATAGGTAATTTGTCGAGGGCCGCTAAGATGGAGACCGTCAAGTCGCTTATGAGAGCCCTATCCGCAGCGCATTCGAGCACACGATGTGCGCTGTCAAGTGGTATTTTTAAAACTTGGTGAGCTTTCTTTTTATCGAATAAAAAGGCTGATCCTCATTGGAACCACTGGGTCAGACCAATTTTTGTGGCGCTCAACAACTTTCCTATTCATACCGGAACGTTTGAAGCCCTATTAAAAAATATTAACTAACGCCAACTAATTATCCAAGTAGACAAAATAGAAAAAAAAAATAACACCAGCCGATTCTTTAGGCAAAGCCGATAGCATTTATTTCATTTAAACTCAGAATAATACTTCGGTAATTTTTTATATTATCATTTATTACCATTACCTTTTATAGAAAACTACATTTCAGAACCGTAGAACATGAAAATGTCGTACTCGCTGTGTCGGGTGGTCTTAAGGACTATAGACACCAAATTTTGGTGTCATTTTTTTGTTTGTGAATGATGCGTAAGTCATTCCTGTATATCAGTCAGCACGCAGTTTTCGGCTATGACCACTGAATAACTAATAATTGAATTTCTTACCAGTTTCGGTTTCGACAGCCTAGAGATGACTGTGACGTCATAGTCATATCTTGATGCGCGGCATGAAAAAACAGCGATATAATCACTCATTCTTCACTGGTATCGATTCCTGCTCTTGAGACAAGCTGTCTTTATCATTGTAGGTAATTGCAATGACACAGCAATGATTATATCGCTGTATTTTCATCCCTAGCGTGACCTAGACTTGACTGTGACGTCACAGCCATCGCTCGGCTGTTGAAACCGAAACCGAAACAGGTGAGAAAAGAAATTCGGTTATAAATTATTCACCAGTCGCAGACGAATATGACTCAGTGATCGGTGTAAAGTAATGTTCAGGCATCATTACAAATCATAAAACACGAACCCAAAAAATTAGATGTCTGTAGTCCTTTAAGTAAATATATGTTTGTTGCTCTTGCGTAAGACATTAAAATCGGCATTTACAGTTAAAAGAGTCAAAAAGACCTGCCAGTGTCCCACGTTCAGGTAGAATGAGTTCTTTATGGCTTGTCAGAAACAATTGTATTCAAGAGATGCTGAAGACATTTAAAAGCTGTAATGCAGTGCATTGACACGGCTACTGGATATGTGTGTGGCCCTCTGTAATAAATGCGTGGTTCTGTGGCCTTTATACATTATTCTACGAGAATGCCTGAGGGATGACGACACAAAAATAGCGTTTTATAATGTTTGATCGAGGTTGGAGCTCTTCATTTTTCTTTAACCGTGCAGTACATCATCAAAATTGCCTCTTTGTTATTTGCATTGAGGGGGAGCTTTTTAATGTTGAAATATTATTATTATGTTAAAATCTATGAGAGATACTCTGCGTGGTCTGTGCATGCAAATGGTTAAGCAAGGAAGAAATCACGTAGAAGCCCGTCAGAAGTCTGCAGCCGAAAAGGCTTGCTTATGAGCCCTGCAGCGTGCCTCATCCTGCACCTTCAACGATCAAAATGTCTAGGCCTCGTGTCCTCAATTCTCGAAAGATTTGAACTGCCAGACATTCAAGGGAGCCCCATTAAACTGTTTATAAGCCAGCCCCTTGGTCTGTATATTTTTGGCCGAGACTGTATTAACGGGAACATAAGACCCCACCTTCCGCACCGCATGTGGTCCCCACTGGACGAAGCACTCCTGGGGTGGAGACCGGCGCTTTGCTACTCTTTTGCCTGATAGTACGTAACAGAGCTCTATAATTCGGAGACGAATTTACTAACAATTAATAAGCATTTTTATTTCTGCTCTT
>NC_139345.1:2845757-2970757 GCF_055883805.1 Amblyomma maculatum | reverse complement strand
AAACTACTGGATTGCGAAGCTTGGCTTCTAAGACCCTTTGGACGAAAGCTTGTTTCATTGGAACTAGCCTAATCTAACATAACTTTACCTCATTAGTTTCCACATAGGTGGAGTTTGAAGATCTAGCGTCTCATGTAATGGAGCCTGATGAAGCAGACATTTAGGGGCACGGATGGTACTACATGCCGTGAATTCTTCCTAAATACTCTGTTTTACGAAACTACTACTACCATGGCTCTGTGGCTATGAGTGTGATGTCACGGGCTCGAACCCGTTCGCGGCACTGCAGGCTTGCTTGTAGCCCGCAGTGGAGTTCTAGCCCATACAGATCAACCAAGAAATTCAACGAGTTTATTTTCGTTCAGCTATTGCTAGAAGCGCTTAGTGATCTGTCGCTAAAACATTTTCTTTGCTGCGAGTGTGCTTAAAGTTTTTTTTTTTTTTTTTTTTTTTTTTTTTTTTTTTTTTTTTTTAGGTCTGCATGAGCGCTCTGCTCAAACTTATATCACAGCTTCTTCTTCAATGCTATCAACTCGGAGAGCGTGCGTTGAGGACCATTGCTAGCTGCGGCGAGTTCAGCCTTGAGGCAGAGTTTTGAATTGCACCAGCGCGGGGCTTGGGAGTTGCCAGACCAGGCGGCGTCGGTCCGCGTGGTCAGCTGTCAGTGATATAAGCGCGCCGCTTATAATTTGGTGACTCGTTTGTTCTTTGGCAGTCATGCTAGTGTGACGTGACTCATGTAGTGAATATGACCACATCCATTTCTGCTAACTTTTTGGCACTAAAATATACGAGAAGCAAAGATTGCTTACAGTGTTAAACGACTCATGCAGACATCACTTTCTTATGGGGCAAGCTCGCGAAAGTAAACTTATTTTTCTTTGCTGTAGCTGAAAGCTCTTTGAAGATTTAGAAAATGCACCGTTACACTGCCCTAGTGCAGTCTTGCCTCATTAATATGAGATCTGTTAATATGGATGACAATTCGCCCCTGTATGCGCCTGTATGGACTGTACTTGTGTCTTGTTAATATGAGAACTCGCTGTCCGGACAAATGACAAGGGGGAAAGGCCCACTGGAGCCCACGCAATTTTGTCGCGTTAATATGGATACCGGTGAGAGAAAAAAATCCTCCTTCACAATCATACTTCTTTTTCTGCCCTTTGAGTGCTAGCCAGTTGAGGGACGAAATCAAAAATGTAAACCTTTTTCTTGTGAGGTTTCATGCTTTACACTGCGAAGTTTCATAACCGACGCACGTCACAGCTTCCGTTACATGAATTACTGTAAAGGAAACTCTTTCTGCAGCTTCTGCAAAATAGAAAGCTGAATTGCTTACGCCATGTATGTAGGCAGTTATAGAATGTAACTCATTTATCCATGATACGCCGTTAAGATATATCATATACCACTAGACGCGTCAAACTGCACCACATTATTTCAGTCATAATGGTGTCCGAGGAAATGAAGTTGCAAGTCCAAAAATATAATTAAGACTTATTTAACCGCCCCAACACAGAAAACCTGACCTTCATCAAAGCGCGGGTTCAAAGATTTTTTTTTTTTTCTGCTTGATTCTTTGCTACGGAAGACTCGCCTTATCGACGCAAATTTTGCTCGGGAACTAAAGTGTCTATATTAAAGAGGCTCGACCCAAGAACAACAAAAAGCAGCGATAGCTTTAGTAATTTTCGGTGACTGTCAGAGGACCCTATGGACACGTAGACGTTTTTATGAGCGTTTTTCCACTTTTTATTCTTACATGAGCTCGCATAACCCGAATTAAAATTCACCACGAGCACGGCGCTCCTAAAACAACTGGGCGGTGCAGGTGCGGTGGATTGGTGGAAACGCCGCCACATGCATTCGCGCCAGTCGCCCAGACAAATCAAACCTTCTGCTTCTTTCAAAACAGCTTATGCGGATTTCCCATCCACATAATTTCGTGGCCACTTGCATGTGTCCGTACATTGCACACTTATCGAGAAGTGATTATTTTAGCAAGGTGAGCTTATATCTTCATCGTTATTACGGTCACACCTTTCAACGCATACAAAAAAAAAAAAAGCGTATAGCCATAAAATGGATAATCTGAGGCCCTGGGACGCAATTGATGCCCTTTATTTGCTTTATCCGACAGGGCATAGATGCCCAGGTGTCGTACATAGCTGATGTATAAAAGGCTGTATCCAGGCGTCGAGCCACTTCAGTCGTGAAACGTTGTGCCTCCGCGGATGCCGTCCCGTCAAGAACAGTTCCCACAGTTGCTACCTCTCCGAGTGCTTTGCAGGTAGCCGGATAACACGGGCGGAACAATCATAGGATAACGGAAAATTGCAGATCGCGATAATAGATTTGGCTTCCGATTTTCTGTCACCGATTCTAGCCTTCTGCACAGTTCTATTCAAACAAGATGCTAGCATCTGCGCAAAGTAAGCTCTTCGAGGTCCCTCTTAACGCATTCGTATCTGAGTGCGATACGCGCGGCCCCGTGGCGAATGCTTACGTAAGTTCTTCTCAGAGAATGCGGGGGCTTGTAGATTACAGCGGCTGCTGCGGCGGTACTTTCACTTAGTCTACGCGCGTGCGAATGTCCACGCAAAGATACCGCTTATCTTTTCTTTTATTTGTCGCTGGGGGGACCCGCTAATGATTGAACAAGACAATTCTCTCCCGCTTTCTGCCGCCCGCTTGTGCTAAAGTAAGTGTGCCGTTTTCTCAGACCCTTATCACGCACAAGGACTTGCTTGAATGGCCCGTGTCGCGTGCCGAAATGTTCCAGGTCCGATTATAGGAAGGGTACACGCATGAGCCTTATCTTAAGCTATGGCAGTCATGCGCCGGTTCTTGAACTCTAGCCTCCATCGGTGGCTGCTGGTTATGAATTCAAAAGGAGAACTTATAAACGAAAGTCGCCGCCATGTGCAGAGAGTGAGAAGGAGGTGCATTTTATTAAATGCAAGAGAACCGCAATGCCACATTTAGGGGATACGAAAACTGTGCCCTTTAAAGTTGGAGTTTTAAGTGGCGGTCTTGATTGCAAGCTGATGCCATAGCGTTATAAAAGTAGATGAGAGAAAAACAATTCATTTGAAGCACTGTAAAGTGTAAACTATTATTTGATTGTGACGGCGCTTTACTTCGGAGCCTCTAGCGCCACGAGCGTCCTTTTAATACCCAGAACTCAACCCATTAGTAAATTTTGCCGCCTCGTTTCTTCCGTTATGATTGTATGGCAGACACGCACACGCAACTAGAGATGTTTTCTATGCAATCGAAGAAAAGAGCAAGATTTTGACGAAAACGGCTTTTTTCAGCTGATAGGAATGTTTTTTTTTCTCCTTTTTTTTTTCAGTTCAATTTTTATGATTTGAAAGGGAAGAGAACCAGCGGTATCTCTGTTAAGACGAAAGCCCTTCTGGGCTCATGTGCTGCGGAAATGTCCGCAGGCAATGTCAAAACGAGCTGAGAGTTATGAACACTACCCCTCTCCACCGGGAATCGAACAACTATCCCACCGATTTCAGCCGAGCTCGCAAACCACTACTCCAGTCTGGGCTTGTGAGAACCCGATCGTAATAATCCGTGTCTAGGATGAGGATGATAACAGCGATGACAATGGCGTTGCAGTTAGCGATAATGATGACAGGAGATGGTGATTATGGTGACGATGAAGTCAGCGAAAACAGTCCTGTAAAAATTGGCTTTCGCCATACAATATTCATAACGCAAAACTGCATTTTGACACTTCTGGTGCAGCACGTGTGTCCCCGCAAAAAAAAAAAAGAAAAAAAAAAGAAAGAAAAAAAAAACAGCCTACTTTGAATGGCTTATAGCGAAAGTGTGAGACAAAATGCTTTCAATCTAGCGCAAAGACTGAAGCTAAGAGTGCAGGATGACTAAAACGTGCCTATAAACAGAGCTGTACTAGGGCAGCAGAGGGAGGGTGCTGGCGGAAGCCAGAGTAAAGTCGCCTTCGGGTAAGACCCTGCTGGATTCTTGTGCAGTGTCTTGATCTTTCACGCCCGGTGCGTCAAATGCCAACAAGCGGTAAATATATGCTCGAGGCATAGACGTAGAGTAAGAAATGGAAATTTTGACTTCGCATGCCTAACAAGAGCTTGCTGTAACTGAGCTACGAGTGGTCTATATACGCCGCTTTATATATATTCCTAAATCATTTCTGTGTGTTCAGGCTTAGAGGACGGCAACAATTGGTGGTCATTCATGGACACGAAAGATAAAAATTTTCCGTTTACACTTTTTAGGCGAGCAGCTTAATCGCTTCGATCAACCTCTATGTTTAATTAAAAAGGAATTGTTTTTCTTACTCTCTCCGCACTGCACACGACTAATGATTTCGTTTATGTAGGCGCAAGTCATATGCATAATACCATAGTTGAATTTTTTATTCTTCATTGCAAACATGATGCAGGAGAGTAAAAAGAGAAGAATGTTTTCGCATTGAGCGAAAACAGTTGTCTAAAGTCTTGCAAAGAAAGGATGCAGCCCTGCTCGTGTTTTCAGCGACCTCTGCGCGTGCTCGCTGTTGTGAGATGTTTCGTATCGCTTAGAGTCTGACTTCCACTGCTTTACCTCACCGTCCTTTGTTATCATACACTCCGGCTGAGCTCCGAGCAACGCTTGTAAAGAAAGTAAAGAGCCCACTGCTTCGTTTATGGCCGCTCAAGGTCCTGCGTAGGCGTGTTGCTGTCACGAGGGCTGTCAAAAGCATGCTAAACACGTTTCGAGTGGTCACGACATTTCTACGAAAATTACAATATTCCTTCAAGAAGAAATATCTGTGAAAAATAAAAGGTTCTTTGTAATTGTACATACATGTCTTGAGGTTCTTTGTAATTGTACATACATGTCTTGCTCGAATTTTTTGCCTCAATCTATCGAAAAGCTGAAACAGCTGTTGCTCAAATTTCGCATTAGGAAGTAACGCAATCGTCGGCAATTTTTGTTTGTTTGATACAACATATCCTATTGTTCAGTGCGTGGTAGCAGGATGTACTTAGGCGCTGTGTTGAGGCCAAGGTACACACAGTATATTCTTGCAACGAGATTCTCCTCGTTCGTTTACGCAGCGTCCCGAGCCCATCGACCAGTCCTCATCGTATGACAGCCATCGACCGGTGAGCCGGCGCTGTCTTCAGTGGGCGAGCTTCCCCTCTGAAAGTATCGTCGGTGAGGAGGACTGCCTACATCTGGACATCTACGTGCCGGCCACATACTTCGCCACGCCCGTGAGTTCAGTGGGTTTACAACGCGTAAAGGCACACGCTATGCTAAGGTCTTTAGGAGGCATTATACAGCGCTTCCGTGCACTAAATAGTAGCACAATTTTCCAGTGCTCGTGTAAATGACACGTTTTTCTCGAGCGCCCGTCGCATCCTTAGGGGCCAGGTTCAATGGTTTGCTTTCTACACGTGTTCTTCCCTGTAGAAACACCTTCCGTACGCGTGTAAGTCATGGCTGCTACTGAAACAATCGCTAACGTGTAAGCTTCAAGATAAACGCGGACAACTCTGAATATTATGGCACCCGAGCGGTCTCAACCGCTCTCAATGTGTTTTAACGCAGAGACATTGCTAGCAGTGGCCTATTATTTCGCCACGGTGGCTTTGAAGCCTGCTTCCAGCAACCGCATGAAAAAAAAAAAAAAATCTCGCCGCATGTTAGTTTTGAACCCAGGCGAGACAAAGAGGTCACCCACAGAGATCGCGTGAATCATTTCGGTATGCGGCTTATTCACGTGCCAAGCTGCCACTTTTTCGTGATGCGCTTCGGATGTCACTGTCTTCATCTTCTCTGACAAATTTCATTTGTGAGGAAACACCAAATAAATATCTTAATTAGGCCTCCTTATTTCTAACAAAAACCATACGACACCCATTAAGTGCTTAGCTAAGCATGACAGAACGTTAAAAAAAAAAAAAAAAAAAACGAAATATAAACAGTGCAAAATCTATAGCTGAAGGAGTGCTAAATTAGACAGTTGGTACACATTCATTATTAATTTAAACAGCGCGAACACGAAGACAAAGGACAAGATAAAAGAAAGCCACAGTACAAGCGCTTGTACTGTGGCTTTCTTTTATGTTGTCCTTTGTCTTTGTGTTCGCGTTGTTTAAATTAATAATGAATGTGTACCAACTCGCCCAACAAAGTATCTTGGTTCTGCATGCTTATCCCTGCTTAGCCAAGATAAACCACCGCTTTTTCTTCTTTTCCTTCTACCCAAACAATAGTAGACAACAACTGCATTGTCGCAGTACATCCTGACACTCACTGTTATGGTGCACAGGCTTGAGCTGTCGTTTGCAAAGCCAGAGTGTGGAAATAAGCGCAGTGTTCCGGTCAGTCACACGAACCCTGCTTTCTTTAGTGGTTGCACGCAGCCCTAGTTCAGCTTTGAAATCTCACATTCCGACCAGCTGCACGTCTAGACCGCCTTGTGATATTGACGAAAAGATCGAGCCAGTTGCTCATATGAACAATTGCTCGATTTTCAGTTGGTTCGGTTTGTGGGGTTTAACGTCCCAAAGCGACTCAGGCAACTCTCATAGAGAGACGCCGTAGTGGAGGACTCCGGAAATTTCGACCACCTGGGGTTCTTTAATGTGCACTGACATCGCACAGCACACGGGCGCCATGCTTTTCGCCTCCATCGAAAAGCGGCCGCCGAGGCCGGGATTCGATCCCACATCCTCGGGAACTGTAGTCGAGCGCCGTAACCTCTGCGTCACCCCGGCGGGGCGATTTTCAGTTTTGTCGCCTGAAGCGATGCTCAGTAACGTCTAGATACGTTAGCTTCAATTATGTTGTGTTGTTATGCTCCCAATAACCTTTTAGACACTAGAGTGACGCGGCAAAATTAGAGTATGTACTGCTTGTGGCTATAAGTTGCGCAGTGCTGTTCTCTCCAGATGTAACACTACTCAAAGTAAACGCTGGCCAACCAAAATTTTCCAACCGTTTCTAAATATGAGCTTTAGTCCCATTTTTACCGACAAGTTTTGTTGTTTCGGCAAGGAATTTGGAGTAGCTATAAAACGATTAGGTCTGCAACTAGTTTTGGTCGGTTGGCTATGTCAGCAGCTTCCAGAAAGATTTCTTTTTAAGTTGTAGCCAGAGACCAAAGAAAGCTCAAAAGCGGCATTCGCGGTGTTCATCATAATGGTATACATATATGAATGCGATACACGCCGTCGCCCAGTAGCGAAAAGAATGCCGCCCACCGGAAATGTCGACGATCGACTGTACGGGCTGTTAAGGCTTTCCTTTCCTTCTTTCCTTGTATGCGCTGTTACGACCAAGCATCCGCAATTGCGCGCTCTATTGTTCGCCTGTGGGCATGGATAAGTTTTGTGAATATGTGGTGATGGTCCAATGGCTCTAAGTGAGCCTGTTTCCAGGAATCCTGTTTTGTAAGCATGTTTTGCTTTGTGGACAACCTGCAAATGCCAAATTGACCCTGTCAAGAGAACGTCTGGAAAAACACAAAGAAACGTCCCCCTGAGGGAAATAGCAGGAAGTGCTTTCTTTCTTTTGTTCACCCTTCCAGTCGAGAAGTGCTATCCTCCAGTGATGAATGCCTCCTATCCAAAGGAGACGACAGAGTGACATGTCCGCTGACGTGCAGGACAAGAAAGGAGCATGACTCATACGGCCATTAAGTGATTTCCCGGGAATGCAGGAAAGATTTGCAATTGTCGAAAAGGGACCATGTTGGGAGCCCTATGCGGCGCCACGTGCACTCGGGTTTCTGAGAAGTAAAACCCCTTGTCAGAACCAGCCTGTGGTTTCTTTGCTGAAGAATAGAAATGTACCTCCTCTCCTCGCCGTTCCCAAGCTTTTCCCGCCAACAAGTGATCACGCCCAACGAATGAATGCCGGACCAGTCAGTGCTTCAGACCATCAGTGCAGTGATGTGTTCGATTGGATGCCGATACCTGAGGGGCGTGCCCTGGATTTGGTTGGTCAGCATCTTCAGAGAGGGGCTGGACATAGGGGGTTTTTAAGGACGCTGCAGAGCACGAAATGTCGCTCTGGGCCCTGGGTAAACGGCTCATCCAGTCGCTTCTCGCTATGAACTCTTAACGCTTGCCATTTTGCTGATGTACCCTTCT
Source organism: Amblyomma maculatum (assembly GCF_055883805.1). Taxonomy (NCBI): domain Eukaryota; kingdom Metazoa; phylum Arthropoda; class Arachnida; order Ixodida; family Ixodidae; genus Amblyomma; species Amblyomma maculatum. The sequence continues at coordinate 2,962,619 of NC_139345.1, read as the reverse complement.
TTTTCGTGTAAATAATCTTGTAAATAAGTTTCTCAAAGTGCCATTAAACCTGCTTGTACATATTTCACCAACTTCGAAGATTCAATCCTACTTCAACCCCGAGTCTCTGCACGCTACCAAGTGAAGGCCGGGTCGACATAGCCCCAGCGTCACGACAACTGGTGGCAGCGGTGGGATCTGAATCTACAAGCACAACGACTGGTGCCCAGCGTTGGGATCTGAATCTACAAGCCACAACATCTGGTGATCGGAGGTGGCATCTCAAGCAACAAGCAGGAGCAACAATCGGCCAACAAGAGGGCAGCTCGGAACATCGATCGCATGTGTGGGTGAGTGCTTGGCTTTTCTTCTGATGTGGACCAGGTTCTAGAACAGGGTTAGATTTTAGAACTGGTAAAGAGAGTGTGGAAACGCCTTTAGGTTGGTAGTTTGCACAGTTGTTTTGGAAGTAGCCAACACTCGGAGCGATCATGGACCTACAAAAGCTGCAGAAACCGGACCTGTTGCTATTGTGTGAGGAATTGGGAATTGATACAAGTGGTTTGGCACGAAAACCCTTGATTATAAAGGCAATCACAGATTTGGGAGCCGATGATGAGGAGCTCAGTGAAGCATGGAACCTCATCGCCCAAAAAAAGGAGGAGCAGCTCAGACAGCAGAAAGAGCGGGAAAAAGAGGAAATGAGGCGTGAGCGTGAACTTGAGAGGGAAAAAGAGGAAAGGGAGCGCGAACGTCAGAGGGAAAAAGAGGAAAGGGAGCGCGAACGTCAGAGGGAAAAAGAGGAAAGGGAGCGTGAACTTGAGAGAGAAAAAGAGGAAAGGGAGCACGAACGTGAGAAGCTTGAAAGAGAAGCAAAAAAGCTGGACCAAGAAATTGAGCTCCGGAAATTAGAACTAGAGTTGAGCAAGAGGTCGGGCGATTGTCCCCAGCTAGCGGTACCTCGTCTCAACAAGGAGGCAGATTTCAAGATGTCAAAGTACATGCAGCCATATGTGATATCAGGGGATATCGGTCTGTATCTGGCTAACTTTGAGCGAACCTGCGAAAAACTGTCCTTCCAGCGAGACACGTGGTCTCAGAGATTATTGACGGTTCTGCCCTGCGAGGCAGCGGAGGTTGTCGCGCGGCTAAGCAAGGAGGACGCGGACAACTACGAGAAGGTCAAAGCTTGCCTTCTGAGAAAGTATAGGCTTAGCGCCGAGGCGTTCAGACAACGTTTTCGGAACGCTACTAAGTCCAGGGACGAGAGTTACCCTGAATTCCTGTACAATTTAAGAGTTAATTTGGGCGAGTGGCTAAAGAGCACTGATTCCTACAGTGATAGGGACGCTGTAGTCGAGCGAATTCTTTTGGAGCAGTTTTATAACTGCCTCCCAGAAAAAGAAAGAAATTGGTTACAGGACCGAGGCGAAATTAAGTCGGCAACTGAAGCTGCCGAACTTATTGAGGAGTATGCTTCGCGCCGACAATTCAGCAACCCAGCAGTGGATAGGCCCCGCAATCCCAAGTTCAGTGTGAAAAACCGTCAGGAAAGGCACTTTGCTAGAGTTGGAAACGAAGAAATGAAGGTTTCTTCAGGCAGAGTCCCTAGAAAGGACGGCAGTGAGAAAAGTGGGGAAGTGACCAACGCGCAGAACACAAAGAACAAGCTTGAGGCTAGGAAGCCGCTCACATGCTTTAGGTGTAATGAGCAGGGTCACATTGCCGTCAACTGCCGGAAAGAAAAGATTGCTTTCTCGTATGTCAGGGACTGCGATGAAAATATGCAGCTTTTAGAACCCTACCTGCATGACCTAGTAGTCAACGGGAAGCCTTGCAAGGTACTGCGCGATTCGGCCGCAACGATGGATGTTGTCCATCCGGCGTATGTATCGCCTTCCGACTATACAGGACAGTGTGCATGGATCCGACAGGTAGTTGAGGAACAGAGTGTGTGCTTGCCGATCGCGAACGTGGTCATCGAGGGCCCTTTCGGCGAATTAACAACCGAGGCTGCCGTTTCAGGAAAGCTTCCTAAGTGCTATCCGTATTTGTTCTCCAACAAATCGGACATGCTGCTGCGAAAGAGGGGCATCCTTTTCGGAGACAGAGTTGTGCAAGCCTTAACACGTTCAAAGGCGCGAGAACTAGCTACACTGCTCATTCCAGAAAAATCCACAGCGGAGGAAACGGCAGTTAAAACAGTGGTAAATGCGGAAGATAGCAGGTCAGAAAACTTTGAGAGCGAGGCATCTCAGATATGTCAACTTGAAAGTGAGCTTGATGAGACGCGGAATGAGGACGTTCTTGAGAGTAATCTCTTGCCGCCAGTGTCTAGTAATCTCACGAGACTTTTAAGTGGAACCCGAGAGGACTTAGCTATAGAGCAAGCCAATGATCCCAAGATACAGGAGATAAGGGAGCGCCACCGCGCCACTAAGACAGCAAACAATATTTCTTTCGAGATGAGAAAGGGAGTGCTGTATCGCTCATTCAAGGATAAGCGCGGAGTAGAGCGGGACCAATTAGTCGTTCCCCAAAAGTACCGCGGAGACTTACTGCGACTTTCCCATGGCAGCTCGTGGTCATGTCACCTTGGAATAAAGAAAACAAAGCAGAGGCTGTTGCAAGAATACTATTGGCCTGGATGTTTTAAGGACACGGAAAATTTTGTACGGTCATGCGACACGTGCCAGCGGGTTGGAAAGGCGCAAGATAAGTGGAAAGCTCCGATGGTGTTAGTACCAATCATTACCGAGCCGTTTCACCGGTTAGTAATAGATGTAGTTGGGCCACTTCCTGTGACAGAGTCAGGGTACCGTTATATCCTCACTATGTTATGCCCAGCCACAAAGTTTCCAGAGGCTGTTCCGCTGCGCGAGGTGACGTCCGAGAGTGTAGTGGATTCGCTGCTGTCAGTGTTTGCACGAGTTGGATTCCCTTCCGAGGTCCAAAGTGATCAGGGTAGCGTTTTCACGAGTGTCCTCACCACCTCATTTCTCGAGCGATGCGGCATTAAGGTAGTGCATAGCTCGATCCATCATCCGCAGAGCAACAGCGTAGAAAGATGGCACTCTGTTCTCAAACGAGTCCTGAGGGGACTGTGCTATGAAAACAAGCGCGAATGGGATACCTGCCTGCCTGCAGCGCTTTTCGCTTTGCGGTCAGTGCCGCACGAATCCACTGGATTTAGCCCAGCCGAGTTGGTGTACGGAAGGTCACTGCGCTCACCTTTGCGAATGGTGCGCGAAGCCTGGGAGGGGCGCGGAGAAGACCCAACAGTAGTAGAATTCATTCTGAACCTCTTGAATCGCTTACATAACACTAAGGAACTCGTTGAGGCCAGCATGAAGTCAGCCCAGGCTCGTTCCAAGGTGTACTATGATAAGACAGCCCGTCAAAGGACGTTTGGTATCGGGGACCAGGTGATGTTGCTGAGAAGTTCAAGGCAGAATAAGCTCGAAGTACAGTGGGAAGGACCGGCTGAAGTCGTTGCAAAACTTTCTAACACTAACTACGCAGTGAAAATTCCCGGTAGGCGTAAAGAAGTGCGCATTTATCATTGCAATCTTATGAAGCCTTATGTGCAGAGGGAAGCCGTGGTAAATCTAACGTTAAACCTTCCCGAGGAGATGGGGGACAACTTGATTTGCCTCAGCGGAAAAGGAAGCAACGCTCAGGAGCTTCTCAAAAAGACGGAGCAGAGAGGAGAACAAAAGAAATCCCAGCTGTCCGATCTGGGCGAAATAATAACAGAGTTTGAGGCCTGTTTCGTGGACAGGCCAGGCAGGACTGATTTGACTGAGCACGATATTGAGCTGACTTCAGACGTGCCAGTGCGATCAAGGTGCTACCGATTTTCTCCAAGGCAAAGAGAAATTCTGGATAGGGAAGTAACTCGCATGCTGGAATTGGGAGTAATAAAACCCTCGGAAAGCGATTATGCTTCGCCTATGATCTTAGTAGAAGCTCCAGGTAAAGACCCTAGGCCTGTGGTAGACTACCGGAAGCTAAATTCTCTCACCAGGGATCAAGTTTATCCTATTCCGAATATTGAGGAGAGAGTAGAACAGGTCAGTAGAGCGGCATATGTGACTACGCTGGACCTTACTCGAGGATACTGGCAAGTACCGCTCACTGAACGCGCCAGCAGATACGCGGCTTTCGTCACTCCGACGGGCAGCTACCAGCCAACAATGATGAGTTTCGGGCTCAAAAATGCTCCATTTTGTTTTTCCCGACTCATGGATAGGGTTTTAAATGGGTGTGAAACATTCGCGGTGCCTTATTTAGATGACATTGCGGTTTTTTCCGACTCATGGGCGGACCATATGGTACATCTAAGAGCTGTACTGAGCCTTTTGCGTCAAGCTGGACTAACCGTAAAGGCCGAGAAATGTTGCCTGGCAAGGGCGACCGTGGACTACTTGGGTCACAATGTAGGTCAAGGTTTCAGGAAACCCAGCGAGATTAAGATTTCTGCGGTAGCAGACTACCCGCGGCCGAGCACGAAGACGGAAATTCGAGCATTCCTGGGTCTGACTGGGTACTACAATCACTACATCCCTAACTATTCAGCTTTGGCTAGCCCTCTGACCGACGCTCTCCGCAAGACAGAACCGACAAATGTAGTCTGGGACGAACAAAAGGAAGCCTCCTTCGTAAACCTGAAGGCTGTGCTGATTAGCCGTCCGGTATTGCGAGCTCCAGACTATGGCCGAGAATTCACGGTCCAGTGTGATGCCAGTGAACGAGGGTTAGGTGCTGTTCTCTGCCAGAGAGATGACGACGGTAATGAGCACCCCGTGCTATACTTGAGCAGAAAACTGAGTTCTAGAGAGAGGGCTTATTGCGCGTCAGAGAAAGAGTGCGCTTGCATTGTATGGGCCATTCAAAAATTGCAGTGCTGTCTTGGAGGGGCCAAATTCACCGTAGAGACGGACCATTGTCCCCTGGCTTGGCTGCAAACTGCGACATCGAAGAACAGTCGCCTTCTTAGGTGGAGCTTGATTTTACAGCAGTACAATTTTGAAATAAGATACAAAAAGGGGAAGTTAAATGGGAATGCGGACGCGCTTAGCCGCTCTTTCTAAGCGGTCCGAGATGTTCCTCACCATGTATCCAAATTGATAATCAGTTTTTTTTTTTTTTCGTGCGCTTGTATATGTGTGACTATGTAAAGCAGCACGTTTGGTTTTCTAGGAATACGTGGGTCCTGAACGTCTTGAGAGTGGGCTTTTCTCGAACAACAATGGCAGTTTTCTTTTGACCTGGTCTCTTCAGACGGGAGCCGAGTGCTTGCTTCGACATGTGGTTGAGTTTCAGACAGCTCGAGCAATTTGGCCTACAACAATCAAGACAACGCGACAAGCAACAGCGAGCTTCAAGCGTTCACGTGCAGGCCATTAAGTCGTCTCTTCATGCAGCAGCTGGGACTGCTGCCCTCCGAGACTCTTCTGGCGGGGGAGGAGGCTGTTACGACCAAGCATCCGCAATTGCGCGCTCTATTGTTCGCCTGTGGGCATGGATAAGTTTTGTGAATATGTGGTGATGGTCCAATGGCTCTAAGTGAGCCTGTTTCCAGGAATCCTGTTTTGTAAGCATGTTTTGCTTTGTGGACAACCTGCAAATGCCAAATTGACCCTGTCAAGAGAACGTCTGGAAAAACACAAAGAAACGTCCCCCTGAGGGAAATAGCAGGAAGTGCTTTCTTTCTTTTGTTCACCCTTCCAGTCGAGAAGTGCTATCCTCCAGTGATGAATGCCTCCTATCCAAAGGAGACGACAGAGTGACATGTCCGCTGACGTGCAGGACAAGAAAGGAGCATGACTCATACGGCCATTAAGTGATTTCCCGGGAATGCAGGAAAGATTTGCAATTGTCGAAAAGGGACCATGTTGGGAGCCCTATGCGGCGCCACGTGCACTCGGGTTTCTGAGAAGTAAAACCCCTTGTCAGAACCAGCCTGTGGTTTCTTTGCTGAAGAATAGAAATGTACCTCCTCTCCTCGCCGTTCCCAAGCTTTTCCCGCCAACAAGTGATCACGCCCAACGAATGAATGCCGGACCAGTCAGTGCTTCAGACCATCAGTGCAGTGATGTGTTCGATTGGATGCCGATACCTGAGGGGCGTGCCCTGGATTTGGTTGGTCAGCATCTTCAGAGAGGGGCTGGACATAGGGGGTTTTTAAGGACGCTGCAGAGCACGAAATGTCGCTCTGGGCCCTGGGTAAACGGCTCATCCAGTCGCTTCTCGCTATGAACTCTTAACGCTTGCCATTTTGCTGATGTACCCTTCTTTTTCGTGTAAATAATCTTGTAAATAAGTTTCTCAAAGTGCCATTAAACCTGCTTGTACATATTTCACCAACTTCGAAGATTCAATCCTACTTCAACCCCGAGTCTCTGCACGCTACCAAGTGAAGGCCGGGTCGACATAGCCCCAGCGTCACGACAGCGCCTTTTCGGGCATCCCTCGTTATCCTTCAAGAAGAGCATGTTAAACATGCTACTCTTTTCCGCTTTGCAGTATCTCTTATTGGTCTAAGCGCAACCCTTACTTTGGCACTTATTCCTGTTTTTTTTTTCTTCTTTTTCTTTCTTGCGCACGCGTACTTATGCAAACACGGCGACTGTGCTCGAATTGAGCCAAAAGATAGGCGACAGCCATCAGCGCTACATCGCAGTGGTTATCTCAAGAGGCTCCAGCCCTGGACCTCACGACACGCAGTCGGTTGCGCAGGGCACACTGACCGATAGCCTCCGACAAAGGCACTTCCCACTGGGCTGGCTCTTCTCCGGGCTTCGAGATATAAGAAGCGATCCGCATTTTCTGGCGGGCAACCGCAGACACGTGCTCTAAGTTATTTAATGCTTTCTCTGTATCAGCTAGGGCGCGTGATACTGCTCGTAGCTTCGAAACAACAGCAGCAAGCTTTTCAGAAGAGCGCGTTGGTTATACAAGTTCTGGTGAACATGCAGGTCGTAATTTTAAATACATCTTACAACAGAGTGAGGCCTTGCGCGTTTCAGACACCTCAATTCACATTTTATCCTACTATGCCTGCCCCGCCGGGGTGGTGCAGTGGTAAAACGCCCGACTACTGTCCGGAGTTCCCGGGTTCGAACCCGACCTCGGCGGCTGCGTTTCGATGGAGGTGAAACGAAGTGGCGTCCGTGTGCTGTGCGATGTCAGCGCACGTTAAAGATCCCCAGGCGGTCGCAATTACTCCGTAGCCCTCCACTACGGCTCCCCTTTCTCTCTTTCCACTTGCACTCCCACTCTCATCCCTTCCCTTACGGCGCGGTTCAGGTGTCCACAGAGTGTGACAGATACTGCGCCTTTCTATTCCTGTGAACCAATTAATAATAATTAATAATCCCACTATGCCTCGCATCAGTTCTGCAGATCTCCCTATGGAAGTACTCTGATGCCTTACTTGGTTGTTTTACAGGAGACTGTTAAGCCCACCCTTACGCTTATTAAGACGAAAGCCTTAATATGACTCGCCAGCATCTCCATGCGCGCGTTAGTGAGAAGTGTCCGACTTCGTCGCGAGATTCCGCGGTATACCGCGCGACGGTGACTTCATCCCCTGGTTAAGTCATGACCAGTGTTCACGTCATCATGGCGTCACACCGAGTAACGTATAATAAGCGCAACTGATGTCATCATGACCGATGACATCATCAGGCGATTCACACATACGAAGCTGACCCCTGCGGGCGTCCGATCCAGGCGTCCGTGGCTTTCATTTGGCGCTTCCTTGAATGCAGCGCGCACAGAAGAAGAGCATCTTTCAAATTGGTTTACTCCAAATAAAAGGCGCAGTATCTGCCACTCCGCGGGCACGTGAACCGAGCCGCAAGGAAACGGAGGAAAGTGGAAATCAAAGAAGAGAGAAAGAGGTGCCGAAGTGGAGGGCTACGGACCACAGAGCTATATATATATAAGCAGATAAATGAAGGGGAAATGAGGGTGCTCGTTAGGATACATGAAGGAAAGAAGCCAACAGTCGGCCAGGCCAAGGAAAGCATTGGGGATTGTACTTTCTCTTTTTCTTTTAATTTTTACTTCGGTAATCACATAAATTAGTAATGTAATATGTTTAGGGGAAAGATAAAGAAACACAATGTAGAAGAAAAAACAACGTGCCATTGGTGGGAACCGAACCCACGACCCCCGAATATCGCGTCCGGTGCTCTTCCTACTGAGCTACATCGGCCATTGTCCCCCCTGCTACTTTTTGGGGTATTAATGTTGTCTGTATACGAACCTTGAGTGTTCACCAGCGCCACCCTCAACCTAGCGGTGGACGTGGAACGTCCTGTATATTATATATATATATATATATATATATATATATATATATATATATATATATATATATATATATATATATATATATATATATATATATATATATATATATATATACCAGAAATACGTACACGTAGCGGAGTGCGACACGGAGGTGATCCACTGCGCATGTGCTCAGCAGCTTCAGAGCTTTTTCTTTGGTATACAGCATGCCACTTATAGCTTCGATTACATGAAGGCTTATTTATCTCAGCGTTCATTCCACACAAACCAAGTGCACCACCATTACTTGTATTGATTGTTTGGGGGGGAAAGAATGACCGAATCGAGGATCTAGCGCAACTGAAAAAAGTTTGAATGAAAGCAAGATGCATTTTCGCTATTTCAGGCCACTAAGCTTCCCGTTGTGGTATTCTTGCCCGGAGCTGACTTCAAGAGCGGCGGCAAAGATGACATCAGGCCCGGATACGGCTTTGGAGCGTCCAACATTTTTGTCGTGGTGAACTACAGACTTGGAGTCTTCGGTACGCAGTTTCCTCTTACGGTGCGCGCAACTGGTTTTATCTCACTCTTCCTCTTTAACATTTATTTTCTGGGGAGTGTTTTTTTTCTTGTGTCTTTCTTCTTTAATTGGCTGCCTTGTAATCGTTTGTCTTGTATGTTTGCACGATATTTGTTTTAGTGTGTATCGTTTGTTCGCCCCTGCAAGTTATATTGCTCCAGATAAAGCTGTAGTGTGTTGAAGTAAAAAAAAAAAAAAAAAAAGCAGTGCTATTCTTAGCACATTAGGGACTCTGCTGAGGAAAATAGAGCGAACGTAGCATCAGTATATCAATATATCGCAATGGTTTGAATCCAAATAAATTATTAAATTTGTAGTTTCTGTCATGGTTCGAAACATCCTTATTACGTCAGAAATTTAGAACACTCGCGCAAGCATGTTTCTTGTGAAGGCCCTTGCTGTTTCCGAAACACAGAAGATAAGTAAACACCGAATTTATTCGCTGTCAGGAAGAGAATGTGTCCCATTCCGTACCTGAAATCTCTATGATTTAGACCACAAAATCTCCATTTCAGGCCATTTTTCTTGCTGTTGCTTAAGAACAACGAAGGAAAATTGAGGCAATTTCTTTTCTTTCAATACTCCCAGAATTCGTAAACTTAAACTTATTCTTTTCGCTAAGTAATTACTCCTTAAAATCTCTGAGCAAGGAACAATTCCCCGAATAGAAAATCACTGCCTGGAAATGCGGCGAGAGTTGCGGCGAGCAGGTCGCGCAAGAGATAGTCAATTAACTGAACTTTCATGCGGCTTACATGCGGCGATCAATTGTGCGGGAAGTGTCACGTACGGCACGCGAAAGCTAGTGCACTGAATTTGCTGTTGAATGACGCTGCTATACTGAGCTGCAAAATCGTGCCTCCATACTGCATACGCCTTCTGCTAAATGCAGTTCGGACGCGCCTTGAGGTTTTTCCTAGAGGCTAGCCGTACAGGGTATACGCCATAAAGCCACCAGAAACCAGGTCCTTATGTTCTGGAGTGAAACACCACTACATGAGGACTGAAGCGACTTACTCCTGCATGAAAGGAGCCTGTTGGGTCCCTGTTGGCTCCTTTCGTATGTATCTCATAATGAAGCGCCTCATCTTCCCTCCGTTTGTTTGCTGATATCCTCATGCATGAGCATTTCAAGCTCTTACAAGACAGCCCTCTCACACAGACAGTAGACGCATGGCCACCTAAAAGTGCCAGACTCATCGCGTCATGTTCATAATGGACCCCACTTCAGTGGCTCAGTAATTTGGGCGCTCAACTGCGGAGCTCGACGGCGCGGTTTGGACCCAGGCCGAGGTGGCCGTGCTTCGATGGTAGTGGAAAGGAAAGCTGCCCTTGTGGTCTGAGATGTCAGCGCGCGTTAAACCCCCGGTGTTTTAAATTAACCCGCAGTCCTCACTGCGAGGACCTTCATTGTCCATTGTCACTTTATGACATCAAACCTTATAACTCAAACCAAAGCCAAAGGTTATCAGAATATTGACCGGACAGATATCTTCACTTGTAGGTTCGAAAATGTCTCGTCAAGCTGTAATTTGTCAGTTGGCATGCATTCCAAGTCAGATATGGAAACCTTCCTCGTTGCAAAGATGAGTCTTGTAGTTCTGAAAATTTTTGCCAAGAATCACAAGACATTTTAAATCAGCAATACGACAACTGTATTTATTGGTTGTACAAATAGTCGGTCTCATATCCAAACATTTTATAAAGTGCGGAATTCTCTTTTTCACCGCATAGCAGCCGAGTAAATGAAAAGAAAATTGTCTACAGTGTTCCGATAACAACAGCATCAAGGCCTCCAGGTTTGTTGTTTAGCTTTCTTCGGAGGTCGTATTCGTGGCTCAGCAGCGTATCATTTCATTACTCACCGGTCACACCTTATTCTTCCTGCAGGGTTCTTAAGCACCGATGACGAAAACGGTAAGGGAAATATGGGACTGTGGGACCAGCAGATGGCGTTGCAGTACGTTAAATCGAACATCATGTCCTTCGGAGGGGACCCGACACGGGTGACGCTTATGGGCTTCGGCGCCGGTGCAATGTCCGTCGCCTTCCACATGCTCAATCCAGCGTCTTCCGGTGAGTAAGCTCAATAATGCACTTCGCATAAGTAAGTGTAATGATGTCAAACAAGCGGCTCCCACGCTCAATGCCGACCTGTCAAGGCAGGTCAAGATCACATATGTCATATCTGTTTTTATCAAGTATTAGCCATGTTTATACACATGCGCCATAATTTGCAGTTCATATCAGCATTTGACCCTATATAACAGACGCGGCCAGATCTGGCAAGTATATAGACTTATTTGTTTACATGAGGTCAGATATTCAATATTCGGAAGGGAGTACAGTGTCTGCGGCGCACATACTTCAAAACTGTACAGAACTTGTTATTGTACTTAATAGGCACGTGATTAACTAAATTGCGCAGCTTAATTTAGCGGATTAAACGGGTTAAGTGAAGTTTTGTCAACGTACGTACGTTATCAGCGCTACACTTAATCCAGGCATGCTATAGATCGCTCGCGCCAATTTCCTGTACCTCGACGAAGCCACCAAACTATCACCCGAATGGAGGTTCATTTCGACATTGTAAAATAATCTTTAAAAAAAAAAAAACGTCGGAAGGAGGCTTGCTACGAGCCGCGCAGTCGACAGGATATCCTTCCTTCCGGCCTTCCAGCCAGCCGGTACAGGTGCAGCAAATGAGAGAGTGGCGATTATTAAATTTGCGGCCGCCGCTGCTGTTCACGGGCAGTGTGTCACACTGGACTGAGCGGGTGCATGTCGCTCGCGCTCAGCTTCGACTTCTCATCGCGTCAGTCACCCCTCAGCTATCAAGTGCGGTGCATGCCAGACCGCGGCTCCCCGCTGCTCACTGCAACGTGAAGCGGCTTGCACACATCTCCACCCCTGCTTAACAGGCGCTCGCCTTCAAGTGCACTTCCTTGGTCCTTTACAGTGTAAAAATGCCTAGAGCAGTAAGCAGGGGTAAGCAGTGCTAGAGCGCGTTCTTCTTATCTGATTAACTATGTAAATCGGATGTGCCTTTGGTATTGTTGCACGATGCCAGTACGCGTTAAGGATCTTCACGGGGTCTAAATTAAACCAGAGCCCTCCGATAATCATTCAGAAACTGAGTCGTATTGGGGCATTGAACCAATACATCTATCACACACTACTGACGTATTGTGCCTCGATTTAAGTGGTATTCCACTGTTGATTATGTCATTTTACTTCATTCTCAGTGCACTTATTTTAGAGAGATTAGTCGATTTCATTTTATCCCGTGATACAATTTTTTGCATTATTGGTGTCTTGGAAGCCTCAAGAAGACATCTACGAATTACGGATGATTCCTTTTGCCGTAGCGCTGTTCGCCCGGGCGATCATGTCGGGCGGATCGGCTGCCAGCCCCGAAGCCACGCTCAGCAATGCCTGGAGGAACGCCCGCCAGCTGGGGCGCTCGGTAGGCTGCGGACAAGAGGACGGGGCGTCGCTCATCAGCTGCCTGAAGACCATCGACGCTGTTAAGCTTGTCGACAGGACGCATCGAGAGAAGGTGAGTGCTGAAACGAGTACCGTTATGGAATGATGTGCGATCAAAAGCGAAGCGCCCTTCAAAGGAAGCCCTCCAAGCATTGCATCGACTTCTTGTGTTAAGAAGTCGGTGCACCAGCCACGGGCGCCAGCAGGTGCACGCTCGCAAGAGGCGAGGTGGTGTACCACAACGTTGTGGCAATAGGTCAGCGCCATTTGTTGGAGGAGGAGAGACAGAGTTCTCCTTTCAGGAGCTGACCGTGTACTTCGCAAAGACAGCACGAAAAGAACAGAAGAGAGAATATGAAGCACTTTGAGTGCCTCTGTACATATAGTCCTCCTTCCGGCGTCTGGTAAGGCCCCTCGCTCCAAACGACGACAGACTGTTGATTATAAACTTAATGCTCATATGCACTGTACAGCCTTTGCCAAAAGTAACCAGGCAACGGGAATTGCTTCTTATTCCTATAGGGGAGCTTTTATAGCATACATAAAGCTTTGTGTAAAGTAACAAAACTCCTTGTAGTCACTTTTCGAGACCTTTTTAGTCTTAAAGGTGCGGTAAGGGCATCAAACGCCATAACCTGGCTACTCTTCGAAAACAAGATACTTTGAGTGCAGAGCACATTGAGAACAACATAAACAAAAATCAGATTTGTTTCTTCATTGAATAATTTCTATTTTTATTTGTTAAAATTGCTTTAAAGGCACATTTGCAATACACTTCTGTGAAATTCAAAGTTTATTCTGCATTGCAGGGTCCATGGACAGAAAGCTTGCCAGGAGGCAGATTGACACGGCCACTGTGCCATTACAAATTGTTGGCATGCTATGCAGCAAAAAGCATAATCAACTTAAACACTGAAATAGTTTGACATTGTTACTGCAGCCCAAACAATAATGTACAGTCTTTGTCAAAAATATATGGTCCGAGGGTTGGCTTCTAACCTCTGTAACGAGGCTCCTGGAAGCAATAGTGAAATATATAGGTAAGTTAGAGAAGAGTGAAGACAAATTTGTCGTCTAAGAGATTTAGAACGCTGGAGATACAAAACGAGTCCAGTTACGGCGCTAAGAATCAAATCTTTTTGTCCGTATATTTCTGACGAAGGCAGGACATGAAGAGGTCCATAACCTCCCCGGAACATTTCGAAGTTTCTACCCAGACATGTGCTAGATTGCGCGCACGCTTATACAGACTACAGCAGACAACTATTAAGTTCAGCTAATTTAATATTATCTAAATTATCATCTTGTGAGAAGAGCTCATTTCGAAGCCTGCTTACACGATTTTCGATGCTTTTCCATCCATTGCCCATCTTAGAAAATGGACCCAACTATGAGTTGTAGTTGCGCAGAGGGGTCGATTCAGACTAAAGACATTAGCTGCAAGTATGTCTCGTATCGTGTTATCAATCAGCAGCTGTATAATTTCGCCATAGGTAACACATTGAGCACCTGAAAAAGAGGCATTAATGGGGCATCCCAAGGAAACTCCTGCGACCTGACGGATAGCTTTTTTTCTTTTTTTGAAGTAGCTGTATTATATTGACACTCACTTTCGGTGTTGTACTCCAGACTAAAGAAATTTAAATCTAGTTGTGAAGCAACGAGGCAGTTATATTCGGGAGCTTAAATTTCTTTAGATAGGGCATGCCGGAAGTTGCCGGAAGTTGCCGGAAGTACCCAGCCACTTTCGCTAGCTTATAAAGTATATCCTTCACATGTGGTTCGATCCCAAATGTTCGCTAAATATGAAACCTAACACCTTTGTCTCTGGCACAAGTGCAATATTCCTTGTACCAATGCACAGCTAAAGCAACAACTTATGTATATTGGTGCCGCAGTAAAGAGGATGGCTTTCGTCTTCTTAGTGCAAATATTTAGTGAGTTCGCCTTGCTTCATTTGTATAACTTCTCAAGAGTGGCATTGTCTGCAAGGTGAAGCTTACCAAGGCAGTCAAACCGTATAAAAAAACTCGTGTCATCTGAATAGATAAAGAAGGAAGCGCAGTCTGTGATGTTTATGATGCCATTAATGTATATATTGAATAGAAACGGTCCGAAAACACTGCCTTGAGGAAGACCGGTTGTCAGTGGTTTGGGTGTAGAAAATAGCTCATTTATTGAAGCTGATTGCTGCCTATTTGTGAGATATGATTGCAGGAGACTTATCCGCACGCCCTGAAAACCGCAATGTTCTAAATTCCCTAAACGTGCGTCGGCATTTAAGGAATCAAAGGTCTTAATGAAGTTTACACAAATGCCGATCATTAGGTCTCTTCTCTTGAGAGATTTAATTATAATTTCTTTTTGTATTAAAAGAGCAAGTTGAGTCCACAATCATTTTCAAAAGCCAAACCGGTATGGTGGTATCAAACATTGTTTTTCGCAAAAAGAATTAATTCTGGTGCAAATAACCTATTATAATCGTTTTGAAAAGGCAGGGAGGGCCGAAATAGACCAGCAGTTTAAAAAATTGATTTTACGCCGGATCTGTGTATCACCACAACCTTCGCGCGTTTCATGTCTTCTGAAATGTGCTGGAAGTTATGCATAGGTTAAAAGTTATGCATAAGTGACGGTATGCGCCCCCCCCCCCCCCCCACACACACGCACACGCACGCACGCACACACACACACACACTCGCAGCTCTGAAAACTTCGAAATTCCTCACTATCCCATATGGGTGGCATGTGACCATATGTGGCCAGGTGGCAACCAAATTTTTATGATCGTCTCGAAACAGGTGGGAGGCACCGACTGTCGATGGCTACGCTAGCCACGTTGCTGCAGTCTCCCTACTCATATATGTAAAACACACGTACCCGATCCTTACAATATAACACTCCTTATCCTCTAATCCTACTTACGAATACCCTTCATCCGTAGTCGTTTTTTCAGAATTCCTCTTTCTCCTCCTTGCCGCTAACGGTCAACATTCGTGTTACATGCTCATAAACATTCTGTTATTTTTTCTTCTTTACTTGCAGATCAGGTTTCTACCCATTGTGGACGCGAACATTACCCTGAACGCTTTCATGAAGGACTACCCTAGGCTGATGTACTGCCAAGGACGGTTTGCAGCAAAGCCGACGATATACGGATATACAGAACACGCCGGGTCTCTACGCTATTTCGGTGAGAACGAGAATTATTTATGAAGGTTTTAAGGCCCTGTTACGACCGTGCATCATCCGCACTTGCGCGCTCTATTGTTCGCCTGTGGGCATGGATAAGTGCTGTGGATATGTGGTGTTGGTACAATGGCTTTAAGTGAGCCTGTTTCCAGGAATCCTGTTTTGTAAGCCTGTTTTGCTTTGTGGACACCCTGCAAATGCCAAATTGACCCTGTCAAGAGAACGTCTAGAAAAACACAAAGAAATGTCCCCCTGCGGGAAATAGCCGGAAGTGCTTTCGTTCAATTGTTCACCCTTCCCGTCGAGAAGCGCTATGGTCAAGTAAGGAATGCCTACTGTACAAAGGAGACGACAGAGTGACACGTCCGCTGACGTGCAGGACAAGAAAGGAGCATGACGCATACGGCCATTAAATGATTTCCCGGGAATGCAGGAAAGATTTGCAATTGTCGAAAACGGACAATGCTGGGAGCGTATGCGGCGCGCACGTGCACTTGGGTTTCTGAGAAGTAAATCCACTTGCCGGAACCAGCCTATCGATTCTTGGCTGAAGAATAGAAATGTACCTCCTCGCCGTTCCCAAGCTTTTCCCGCCAACAAGTGACCAGGCTCAACGAAACAATGCCGGGCCAGCCAGTGCTTCAGACCATCAGTGCAGTGATGTGTTCGATTGGATGCCGATATCTGAGGGGCGTGCCCTGGATTTGGTTGGTCAGCATCTTCAGAGAGGGGCTGGACATAGGGGGTTTTAAGGACGCTGCAGAGCACGAAATGTCGCTCTGAGCCCTGGGTAAACGGCTCATCCAGTCGCTTCTCGCTCTGAACTCTTAACGCTTGTCATTTTGCTGGTGTACCCTTCTTTTTCTTGTAAATAATCTTGTAAATAAGTTTTCTCAAAGTGCCATTAAACCTGCTTGTATATATTTTACCAACTTCGAAGATTCAATCCTTCATGAACCCGGAGTCTCTGCACGCTACCAAGTGAAGGCCGGGTCGACATAGCCCCAGCGTCACGACAGCCCCCTACTGGGTAAATTTTTATGTTAGACATGGGAGCTTCTGCGCTCTTTTGCGGTAACGTGAAGACCTGCAAGAAAAAGTGCAAGACACTGCGATGCTTCCGATTACCAATTTTTATTATGCGGTAGGGTAGAACCTTTGTTGGAATAGAAATTATGACGTCATGCTGTGAGTCATGAGGTCACATGACAAGGCTATAGGCGGCTGCGCTGACCAATTGTCATGAACGAGTGCAATGACGGGTTTCGCGTCAGTTTGCATCTGAACTTGGTTATTTGCTGATGTGTCTAGATAGCTCTGCGTGCAAGGTCGGAATGAAAGCGGCATCAACGCCGCTTGTGCCTACCTATTTGAATATCGGCGCAACCGGGGAGACCGACCATGGAAGTACAGGGCTCAAGGCGGAGTACCGACTGCTGCACAAGCTCAGCGTATGACGGAAGAGGAGAATTAGGCTAAGCGGACTTCAGACTTTACTGTAATCTCCTTCTCAACACGTCATGTAATTTTCCGTCAAGTAAACATTTATTCCCGGATCGTTTATCGTATATAATTCCCGCCGTAAAAGCAATAAAAAAAGAGATGCTAAAATAGTAGCGAATGAAAGCAAGGCAATTTTATTAGACGACGTAAATCCGAGCAGCTTTATATTTATATATATATATATATATATATATATATATATTATTATGACAGCGCATCAAGGAGACATCCTAGTCTCGCAGCAGTTGAAATCTGTCGCGATGATTTTTTTTTTCTTTTTACAAGAGCGACCCATTGTGTTCTGTCAAGGGCTAGTTTTTATTACTCAACTTATTATCTATTCAAGCGTGAACTCAAATCTTCGCTCTAGTACTCCCAAGGTCATTCGCTTCCGTGTTGGACCTTAAGCCACCGGAGCGGAGGTGCAATCAGCGACGGTACTTCACGTCACGTGACCCGCTGCGGAGAAATGCTGCTGTGGCGCTTGCTCGGGGGTTCTAAGCAGTGGTACCACGTGGCTAGACACGAGGTTTAAAGTAGAGGCACCAACTTTCTTATGCGTGTCTTTTCTTTTATATGTAGTACGAAAGACGATAATGTAGAGGAATCGCCATGTGGAATTCTCTTAAACCAGCTATATTTATTAATTTCTTTTCTCAATGAGTTTCGGCTTCAGCCACTGACCGACGGGTGTGACGTTGTAGACGCGCTTTAGTCACTTGAGTGGCGAAGAAAAATGAGATATAATCGTTACTTATTCACTTTTTTTTTTAACGCTTCGTCAGGTTTGCGTAACCTTTCAAGCGAGTTTAAATGAAAAAAAAAAAAGCAGCAATACATATTAAATTTTTCGTGCCCCTAAAATGACCTCAAAGCGTTTATGACGTCATAATCATCTTTGGCTGAAAAAAAAGTAGTTTATAGACCGCAAAATTTACCCCCATTCCTAGCCTTAGCACTGGTTGGCATTTTCTCCGTTTTTATTTTTCAGAAAGAATAAACGAAGTGGAAAATACGAAGAGCGTCGACCAGATAGTGCATACGTACCTCGGAGAGTTTTTCGAGGATGAAGATTCCCGAGTCGGTGTGGCGGCCGCCGTGAGGTTCCAGTACTACAGGCCGCGCAGCAGTCTCTCCAACGCCACGCGTAATGCCATCAACACTATAAATGTACGCACGTTGCCGCTAACTTTTCTGAATCTATTTGCTTTGTTTCCTTGAAGATGGATTTCGTAAACGTACCGACGCCTTTTTACAGACGTCAATCCGCTCGTACGTGCTTTGTGCTTTGAACCTGCTCTACATCAAGAAGCCGATGTTTAAGTTCCCGTTTTTTTTTTTTTTTTTTTAAGTATGCTTCGAGAAAAATAAGTGTTTTCACTGAACTGTGTTGCGGTAGCTTTGATTAAATATATACTTAAACGTTGCTGCTTGCTGCATGCAAGTGTTTGTTCTCTAGTTCTGTTGCGCCACACTGACAGTCCCTTTGTCGCAGCGTGCTTCTGACAACTTTTGAGTGTGTATGTGTTGCGCGCCTGCAAAGTTTTAAGCACTTCACGGGAAAGTTTACTGGAGCCATTTTGTTTCACCCTGTGCAGATGCTGACCGACTTCCTCGTGGGAGCCCCCGTCGAAATGGCCCTGTCGGGGCACCTGAAATTGCTTCGGGGAGCCCCCTCGTACACAAATCCCAGTCCTGCTTACATGTACATATTCGGAATACCGAACGCACCAAGGACTTTTGCGAACCTTCAGAGAGGCCCCAGGGAGCTTTACGGTGAGGCGTATTCAGTGATTACTCCCATGGCTTAATTGAGCTTTAAAAGTGGTGGTCTATGTAAATGAGTTACTTGTCTTCCTTAACAAATCGTCCCATCTGAAGTGCTACAGTGCGTGCTGTGAGGCATACCGCATTGTGAGGCGTTTGGGTTAATTTTGACTCTGTAGTTTATCTACATGAACCAAACTATTAGCTCACGAATATGTGTGTGTGTGTGTGTGTGTGTGTGTGTGTGTGTGTGTGTGTGTGTGTGTGTGTGTGTGTGTGTGTGTGTGTGTGTGTGTGTGTGTGTGTGTGTGTGTGTGTGTGTGTGTGTGTGTGTGTGTGTGTGTGTGTGTGTGTGTGTGTGTGTGTGTGTGTGTGTGTGTGTGTGTGTGTGTGTGTGTGTGTGTGTGTGTGTGTGTGTGTGTGTGTGTGTGTGTTTTCAGTTTCGTCTTAGTAGAAAGTTGGTTTTCGGAACACGCAGGATTGATCAGGCCTAAGTTGAAAAATTGGCGGGGTTCAACTGGCTGAACCTAGTTAACGAGCCGAGCCTAATAAGCGCAGTAGGGCTTGCGCTGGGCTACACCAGCAGAATTTTTCGATTCAGCCTGACGCTTGCGACAGAGTGTAGGCATCGGTAGCCCAGGCACTCTATCATCAATGGCTAGACTGAGGAAGTGAGCCGTAGTCAAGCAGCTAATGTACCCTCTCAGTAAGAAGCTGTCATGTAGCGGAGAGAGCACCAGTTTAAACCAGCGGCGAGTCGCAGAGGAGGAGCTCTCGCCGCAGCTGGTGGTCACGTAATTGCGAGGCTGATGTCACTCGCGGTTCGAATGGTGTCGAGCCGAGGAAGCAAGCGTGCGGCACAGCATTGGCGAGGCGGAGATGAAATTGGCGCATGCGCAGTACCTATCTTGCGCATTTGAATGACATTGGAGAATGATAGCAATAGAGCCTATGCTCTGGAAGAGTAGGGCAAGAGCCGCACGTGTCACCTAGCTGACCTTGGGTGGATGCTGCCAGATTCATCACGCCTGCAGCACGCCGGACGAAACTTAATTTCCAGCAGCAGTTTCCAGCAGCAATTTGAGATGTATAATGACAGAAAAGCCCTACAAAACTTTATATTTCATCTGTACCCCGAAACGTCTAACCCAATTTTGAAGACGTTTACGAGGTTACTAACTGCTTGCCAACACCAGTGAAATATTACACTTTGTGTGAGCACCGACATCCGTGAAGAACCGGAGCAGTGATCACTTGCATCACTTGCATCACTTAAAAAAAAAAAATGCGACAACTGCTCTGTTATAAGAAAAATGCCGTCAGAAATTCATGTTCAAAGCTACTACTTCATCGTAAAAATATACGTAAAACTGCTGTAAGAAGTTCGTTGAAGACAATATGAAAAAATATTGTGATGCATCTGAAATGCATGTGTGCAACCTAATTTTGACGATGTGTACTACATAATGCACCATAAAATATTAACATTGATGTTTAGATACTAATAAATGATATTTCAACAGAGGTCATTTTATAAACCTTCAACAGCAGATTCGCGTATCACAGATGCTACACCATCTCCGACAACACATTCATCATCAGCAGCAAATTCTACTTCCCATGCGGCACCACATTCGCTTTCTGCTTGATTTGGCATCGGTGCTGGGTAGTCTTTAACGTATGAGGTGTTCGCCACAATGCTCAAGTCAGGTTAATTTCTTCCAAGAACTGCGAAGCACTTCCAGCTGTTGATTTTTTTTTTTCGCCAATTGTTTGAAAGCAAATTGATTGCTCTAACCGTGAGAAAACGTTTCGCGTTAATATTCTGCTTCTTAACACAAAATGTGTGCCAAGGTACTTCTCACTTGTTCTTTGAATTTTTTTGCTCGAAAGTGTGCCTCTACCCATGAGTGTTGGGGCTGCAAGTTAACGCCTACATCTCAGTTTTGGTTTCGATAAATGTAAAGACGTACTCGTTGGGGACTTTGTTACCTAGTTACTAATTGCAGCCATTATTTTCATTTATACTAGTGAGTAGAGCTTGAAAGTTATTTTAGGAAATGAAAACCCTTAATGTCCAACGTGTTGCATTTGTCAAATTAAAATTTCGACGTTAATCTTCCACCTCCTATATCCAGGTGCGACATACATGGATGACATGCTGTACTCGGTGAACACTGAAGGGATATTGCAAACGACAGATACGAATAGGGACCGCCCCATCGTGGGCTACATGAGTGGCTTCTTCATGGGCTTCATCAACGGGCTGTAAGTTTGCCTGAACTGTGCTGTAAATATTACGGTTCAATATGTTTGATGTCCGTTGCATCATTGCTATAGTATGTGCAACAGAAAACGTCTTGAAGGCAACTTTGTCACTGCTGGCTGTTCTGCTGGCTGTTCTGCTGGCTGTTTCAACACTCAGCCCGGCTGATTCTGTGCACATTTGTGAAAAAATTTGTCGGCAAACAGGAAAAAAGTTTCAGTAGCTATTCATTGACACCAGAAACAAAGTTAAGCGTAGTTTTAAAAATTACTATTTTGTCACTTCGTTCAGCTTCATTATTTCTATTGTCGATATTAGTGTCGATGTTCTGACTTGAATCTCTCACAAAGCTTATTTGCCTTTGGTAACCTTTCAAACTTTTGACGAAGCTCTGTATGGAATAATGTGAACACTTTTACCTTCACACAGTCATGAAGTTGCGCGGTATTTTGGCAATATCTGTAAACCTGCGCGCGGAGGTTTAGGAAGAGCCTTGAGTGATATCCCGAGGATAAGCCGCTGGTTTCGTGCAGAATGTGAAGCTATCGCAATAGAGAGCTTCATTTGTTTTGTGTATGATAGGCATGTATCATGAGCCAATTCATCTGAGAAGGTTAAATGAAGCTCTAATTCTCTCCGAACAGAGCGACCTTGACGGAAATCACTGTCGAACATTGTGTCACGACGAGGCACGGGTAGGATAGCTTCGCTTTATGTCACGCCGCCGAGTCGATGCGGTCACAAATAAAGAAATATTTCGCAGCAAATGCCTGTATTGTCTCATCCTTGAGGTGATACAAAAATGCCAACAAAATTTTTACAGATTGATCTAGGTCTGCATGCCCAAAAATGTCGGAGAAATATATGTCGGCTTATCATTACAAGCTGTTTCAAAGCAGCTTAGCCTGATAGAATGCCTTAGAAAAAATGACGATGAGTATTATTCGCTACAAAACTTCAAATGCAAGCTATTTTAATATTGATAAAACTTCCGCTTGTCTTGTAATTTTTCAATAGTTCATTGTCACCCTATTCGCATTAGCGTATTAAATACTGTCTAAGTACTTTGCTACTGAGACCAGTGAGCATACGAGCCCCAGCCATTTTGAAGTTCATATTACCAATATCAAGATAGACGAATTGTGCATATAGACACTTCGTGTTAATTTCAGTTTGCTCGCCTTAACCAAATGGACGTCGCGCAGGAATCCCATTACGCTGCAAGCCATCAACCCTGCTCTGCGTCAGTACAACAACATGTCACTGACAAACCCGGCTGGCGTATCGGACCCCGTGCCGTACCGGCCGCAGGAGATGGACTTCTGGAACTACTTCGTGCCTGACCTGCACCTGGAGCTGAACCGCACCAGCTGGGCGTCGTATCATAACGCGCGCGAGGCAACCCATTTCAAGGCAGCCACGTGGGGAACTACCACGCTGGTCGTGCTGCTTGTTCTCATCGTCGTTGGCCTTTTGGCCGCCTTCTTCGTCTATCGGCGCCAGAAGAGGAGGTCGCGCAAGCTGAACGCACGCGAGGGCGTCGAGTTCAGGCCCGTCTCTCAGGACGTCAAGCTGTAAGGGGCCGGGCACCTTGAATTTCGGTGAAAGATCCACCAGGAGAGTCGGCCAAGTTTGATGGAACCCGAAGGTCATGTGCGACGAGTTCATTCTTCCAACAGTGACTTGACTCCCTGGAGCCTATGCCTGCCGCAGGTCATGTGCTCCGATTGTCGCACCCTCACCGGGCATAGATGCTCTACTCTCGTTTTATCCTTGTGCAGTTTCAAGGCATTCCAGGACATGTGAATAGACACTTGCAGTGGCGGATTGTGCTGACGTATACTTCCCTGGACAAATTTAAATTATTTAAAAAAAGTGACAAATAGAAATGGGAGCTCTCAAGAATCATAAGCAACGCTAAAGGCGTTGACTGAATGGTTGGGATCTGTGGAGTCAAGAGCATATTTTGCGTGCGCTGTTTTTAAATGTGTTGTTTTTCAAGCAAGTCGTGGCCTATAACTAACCCCTCTCATTTAAGCTATTGACGTATGCTCAATCACTTGTTACTGCGAAAGAAAACCGCTCACAATATGTTTCGTAGGTTTCATTCTATCCGAGCTATTTCATAAGAATAACCAACTTACAAATATGAGCGACTAAGTGTTCCCCCATCATGTTTAAGTTGGATGATGACGGGGAGCGGAGGGGGAGAGTATATTGTAGGTATACAATTTGCAACGTCATGTGCTAAGAGCCAGTAAAGCACCGGCTTGGCCTGATTGTCATCACTTTCATGTTTGGCTTGTCTTTTAGATGAGTGAAAAAGGGTCTAGTCATCCTGCACATCATCACTTGCTAGAATGTTGTGTTAATGATTTGGTGCTAAACTATAGGACAGCTGATTAGTACCTAAATGCATAGTGGTTGTTTAGGGGCAAGAATATTTCGAATCAAGCGGTATGTCAATCTTTCATACATTAAAAACGTCATAACTTATCGTTGCCAAAGTGCAAAGTTTCAGAGCCCAATGAACGATATGTTTCTTCTGGCAGTACGAGTGGACACAGCAGTGTGTGGTTAATCATTCATATATCATTATAGTTTTTAAATTACATTAAAATATTGAACTGAAATTGTGTTTAAATTACTGTCATGAGCAACGAACTATGTTCGATTGCTTTTTGCGGCATGTGTTTCATGCGTTATTTTTAAAATGAAGCTATAAACCCACGGAACATACTTATGTGATCGGAAGTCTTGCACGATGCGCAATTCCCGATCATCTTTATTATTTACTTGAAAAGTTAGGGTTAGCACTGCGCGCAAAATATTCTGAAATAGCGGAGAAAACAACACAGTTCACAACGGAAAGTCAGCGCCAGGCGTGCATAAAACAATGTAACAACGTTCTATGAGCCATATTTATACAAATCTTCCAAATAGCTTTCTCGGTTAATTTTAATTGTGAAATCATGCTTTTGGAAGTAATAATTGCTAAGGCCGGAGAGCTGTTTTCTTTTTCTTTTTTTGCCGCGATTAAAGGCTATAAGCATTATCTTAGCTTTCCACCGGAGTAGATACAGAGTCGCCATGCATCGCGTTAATATAAGTGCAGTGCGTGTCGTTTTGTGCACGACTGATAGTAAATTTGCGCGCATCTTGCCTAATCCATCCACTATTTTGACGATCATCTGCCTCGGCTTGGGAATGTGACCACATGTGAATGTCATTTCATTACTGACTGCAGCCGCATAATACCAACAACATATCGCTGCTTCCTCTCCATCCTTGCTGGTTGCACCGCATTTTTCCCTTCTTGTGACTTGTGCTGCAGTCGGAATATTTGTTTTTGTTTTTTCACATTTCATTTCATTGTTAACGCTAAAAAAAGCGGCTGGACCGTTCACGTAACCTTTTGCAATCGTGTTGTTCCTTCCGTGACGTATGCTGCAACGTTTATGTTCACAGTGAACAAATAAAATTACCGCAATGACATTGTTCTGTGCTTTCTTCTTCGGTGTTTTAGTACCCCACAGTCACAAAGAAGTTAGTAGGATCATTTTAATCAGTCCTTACTGCCACTTTTTACTGCGTAAAGACTGCATTCAAACAATTCTGCCTCACTCCGTCGCCCCTCATATTTTTTTCTCCAACTTTATAGAAATAATGATAGCTGCAGGCATCACGTTTTTGTTAAAGCCCAAGCTCTTGCGGTGAAAACAGAAGAAAGGCGCGCAACTTTTTTTCAACACGATTGAGTAGCTTTTCTATGGAGACAAATATATGTGCCAACAGAAAAGAAAAGAGAAAAACATTTATTTCGACCTTGACATCAGCGTCTACGCGCATGCAGGGCCAAAACGATACAATGCCCTCGAGTAACCAAACGCACCCTTTCGCTGGTTTTAATTGCCTGGGTCGTTATTTATATAAAACAAATCGCCTTTTAGTCACAAACTTCGACGCTTAGTGAGAAAGGACGCAGAAGGGTATCCGTTTTTGGAAATTATACATGCACGGTTCGAGTCCCGCAAAATGTGAATGAGCACGAACTTCATGCCGGCATCAACAGCCAACGGTTGCTCGCCACCAGCAAAAAACGCTAAAAGGAGGAGTTTGACTATTTAACTGTGCTGAACTCGTATGCACAAGCTCGAAATCGCACCTATCTGTAACGAAATCAAGAGACTAGTCGAACACTTGTGTCTGTAATGCACTTAGGTCCAGCCATTTTATAGCTGGAACATTTGGCGACTGTTGCATCTACCGAATGATCACGAGGTCACACGGTGAAGAGAAAAAAGTATTACCGCATGCTCACGCCACTTTTCGCTGAATCACGTGATTTGCCGATCCAACGATTCATGTAAAGACGATCAGATACGTCTTCGTTTAGATAGAAGACGAGCGCTGAAGATTTTCATCACTGAATCCATATTTCAGTGCACTTAATCTGCTCTCGAATCACGCCCCTTTCTTGATGGGAGAACTGTAGCCAAAGCTAGCAGCTCGTGCAAAAGACACGCACACAAACGGTAGTCACGACCACGAATTGCTGATAAGGGACACGTGTTCCTAGCTTTGGTGACTTGCAGTGTAGCCTGTAAAAGGCCGCCTCCGGACCAGGGCTCAGGCCCGTGGCAGGTCCGTGGAAGCAATGGCTCTCGCCAACAGTGGCGCGTAGTCGTCGTGAAGCAGCGAGTCGAGCTCTTTGGCCACCGTGGTGCGCACGTGGTACTTGAAGCCCCGGTCGCGGTCTTCGTTCAGGTTCAGGTTGGCGCCGTGGGCGACGTCCAAGCTGACGTAGTCGATAAGGAACGTGCGCAATATGGCTTCTTTGGCTGGTGCCGCCGTCGCCTCAATGCGGGCCGCGCCGGTGCGAACGATCACATTCACCGGCACAGCCTTGATGGTGCCGGCCAGGTCATCTCCTTTTGTCTGCGGGCGACACAGAAAAGCAGTGTTGAAGACAAACGATGTGTGTGCAATTTTTCAGCGTAGCTCTGCATGAACTGACTATAAGCAATAAATAGGCATACGAATCATGAACATCTGTTTATGTGAATTCGCTATGGGCACCTGACAATACGGTGTCAGTGTGATTAGCCTATGTCGACGTCATTGGCACCGCACATGTACCAACCGCCATGCCCAACCGATTAGGTACCGGTTCATTCACTGCCACAGGTGGCCAAGAGTGAATCGTATGCACGCAGCTGTCACATTTATTTTGCTGTACCACAGCCAACAAAAGTGCGCATGATTATACTTCATTCTCAGTGCTCTGAGCGAACGTGCTAACGTCAAGAGGGTCATAACCTTACGAGCCCCTTGCTCCAGAGCTGAACCGAAATGGAACCACTTTCCCCGCGCTTGAACAAATATTTTGGCTCGAGAAGGCGCCATTGCCGTCGCTATGCGTTATGTCGTAAGTACATAACTGGCGGACAGAACAGTGCCGCTCGATCAAGCTGCACAATGTAGGAACACTAAAAGGAGGCTTTTAGCACATGAAGAGGAATCTGCTTCGGCCTCGCGATGAAAGAAGGTATTCAAAATTTTAAAACTATCCTTAAGCGCGG
The DNA here is from genome assembly GCF_055883805.1 of Amblyomma maculatum. Classification (NCBI taxonomy): domain Eukaryota; kingdom Metazoa; phylum Arthropoda; class Arachnida; order Ixodida; family Ixodidae; genus Amblyomma; species Amblyomma maculatum. The sequence goes on along the minus strand of NC_139345.1, from coordinate 2,935,963 downwards.
TGAAAGTGAATAGCAGCTTCAAGACGTTGCCTTGAACCGTTTCAATCGTTAGCCTCAGAATCTAGCTCGCAGAAAGATGCCAATAGTGGAAATTTTCGCAGCAGCAGCAACTATCCCTTAAAACACGCGGAATGGTTTATGCCACCTCTCCTGGCCGCAACGTTCACAAATAGAAATTCCTCGCGGAACACTGCCTCCCTTGCACTTCTAACTATGCATGCTTGCGCACACTCAAAGCATAACCCACTCACCACTGCAACGAAGCTGGCAGTGATGCCGCTGAAGTCAAGCGTGCAGCTAACGCTCGTGTTGCGCCCCACGCGCGCCGGCTTGTCGCAGTCGCCCAGACGCCGGATGCCCGTGTCGAAGCCGCGGAAAATGCCAGCGGTCATGTTCACCTTCAGATCCCGGTTCGTGAAGCCTGTCTTGAGCACCTGCAGGAACGGATAAGGTAAAAAGCACGAGTTCTTCTCCACGTCATGCGGTCTCGTGAAGTCACACCACCCAACGACAAATTAGTGCTCGGCCCTGCCACCTGCCAAACACCACCTGCCAGAGCCATGGCCGTGATTTTCCAATCACAGCGCTGACAACGCGGAAGCCAGATTTTCTAGAGAACGGGGCCTCTAATGCTGCTGCGTAATAGATAGCGTGACAGACTGGCGTTTTTGTTTGTCCTCGGCAAGAGTTTATTAAAAAGTAATTATAAAATCAAGGGGCGGGGGCAATTTCTATGACTCTGACGCATTGATCATTAGTTCCGGGGTTTTATGGGACTAATCATGGGAGGTTGTGGCCAACTACTGCACCATGGTGGCCAACTCCTGTTCTGGTGAGGAATTGCGTTATCGGAGGTGTTCATCGGCATCAGGTCGCACACCTAACCTACATGCTCTAGTGCAAATAACTAAACACAAATTCCTAAAGAAAATATCATGCGAAAAGAATCCATTGGTCCCATGCAACTCTACCTTGAACTTGAAGAAAGGAATAACTGCCGAAGGATACAGCCTGGGCGTTGCCTTCAGGAGGCGCAGCATCTTCTGTTGCAGCACGGTGTCAATAAAGGCGTTTGCATCCTTGATGGAGCCGCCCGGAGAAGCCGGGGACGAAACTGCGCATGGAGAACAAAAAACAGCTGAGCCAAACAGCTGAGCTGCTGTGAAAGCGAGCAAGGTTCACCAGAAACAGGTAACAAAAAAATGAAATCACATCTCTTTCCAGGCAGCAGTCTCTACGTCTAAAAAAAAAAAAAAACCTGATCCTATTTAAAAGTTACACACCGAGCCACCGTAAGATTAAATGAGTTTGTTAACTAGCTGATTAACAAAGAAGCTACAAGCCGCATGAGGCTTAACTAACACTTTTGGACTGGAGCATGTATGTTTACTTTTAGCTCTGAGTAAGGTTTTTTAAAGATATTCACAAGGAATGGTAGTCTGATCTCAAAAAGTGTGTAGTCTATCTCGTAGATGTGTGGGAATAGTACTCCTTGAGAAGGGAATCGGGTGCAAATAATGTCAACTTGGTACCGAACTTAATACCACATACAGAATCTAGTACAGATCGAACAATAAAACAAAGGACGAAATTGAATACTGGCACGAAAATTCGTTATTTGTTGCAAATATCCTCGACTTGCGTCCTGCTAGAAATAAGAGAAAGGTACTAACTATACGGGGATGGGATAAGGAGCTGAAACACTACCGCTGCCCGAAGACGCACCATTGACCTCTACTGCAGTGACTGCATAAGGTACACGTATACGAAATTTATGAGTGTCATGTCATATTAGTGAGAAATTTAAGTTTTGCTTACCGATGACGAAAGAAAGCAAATTAGCTCCTCGTGTCAGTGGGAAGCCTGGCGCAGCTAGGCATGAGCACCATGATTGAGCCCCATGACATATTTTTCTAAGCCTGTCTCACCCCTACAAATCAGCCATTCTTACAGACCAGTACGAGCATTATAATCACCGCAACATTAATCTAACTTGTCGCTGACTTGAAATCCCCGTGCTGCGCAGGTCGTCAGCGGTGGCATACACGTCGTTAGAGCGCGTCCTGCTTTCGAAAAAGTCGTGGAAGAAAATGCGGTAATTATTCGCGACAATTCAAGTGCTACTTAATTACTTGCGAATGTATTATAGCTGTTTCGAATAATTGCGAGCTTATTGACTCGGGCAGCGAATTCAATAGGAGGATATCTGATCAGCTTTTCAAAACTTTCTAGAATTAGCATACCTTGGCTGTGTCGTAGAGTAGAAAGTAGGTATAAGTATGAAATGCATTGTAGGAAAGGCTTAGTGAAGACAACTCATAGATGGTGGTATCCCAGCATACGTTTTATGGATGGCAGGACCCTTTGATGCTGTACGTGCTTCCCTTTTTTTGCCCGCCTCTGTTCTTCTAGATTGGATATTGTTTTTTTTTTGTCTATTCGGACAGGAAAAGTTACGGGAGGTATTGAAGACTAGTTACATGCTCTGAAGGCGAACCTGACTAATTTTAATACATACACCAATCAGCTGTATGTAGTCCACCGTTAATACACAGAAATTAAGCTTGGTCTACTCGGTTACCGCAACTGACCGTCTAATTCAATTCGCTTGTTTTTCTTTTCAAAGTTCATGAGACTAAATGTTGCACACAAACACCTTAATTCAACTTAGTCTACTTTATTGCACCGTGATCCGACCTAATCCGATATAATCCACTCTTAATCCGCCGCAAAAAAAAAAAAAACACAGAATCTAACGCAGTTCATTCTAACTGATGTTATTTAAACGTATCCACTTTTACAGAGCCATAATGCACCAAAACTGACACTTTATTCCACTGAAATCCAACTTATTTCAATATAATTTACTCTATATTCCTTTGCCTTTCATCGAAATTCCCATTTAATCCTCCTAATACAAATTATTCCACCGTATGCAAGTTGATTCAATCAAATGAACTCTGAATCAAATCTTAAGTTCTACAATCCAGCCTAATTAACCTTAATCCTCAAAAAACAACCTTTATTCCAGGGCAGCCTACAGCGGGCGATCTGCGCGCTAACTAATTAGACCTCTCGGGACGCTGTGTGCTGCCTCCGGATTTGGCAATTTGAGTGGCAACAGTTTTTTAGGCTTTATAAGCGAGCTCACTGCCGCTAGAGACGGAGACCTTCACGAGCGAGCGTTAATTTGTCGAGTGCAGTGCCGCTCGCAAGGAGGGGATGCGTCGTTGTTTCCCTGGCCGTCGCCTTGCGGCTACAGCCTTCTGCGCCCGTGCCTATATCATACTGTAAATAACGCCCTGTAAACAGTGTATGAATACGCCTTTTGTTCAACGCATTGACGCTGATTCGGCTTCATAGCTACCGATCACGAAACAGGGGACGAGCGCTACTACGGTCCCGACTCTTTCGGCACAAAAATGGCGGTTTCGGTTAATTCTCCGTTAACGAAACGCTTCGTGTACTACCACCAGATCATCATCATCATCATCCGCAATGCACTCATGACTAAGGCCTCTCGATTTCTCCAATTGACCTTATGCTATGCTGGCTGCATTCCTACAGACTATAATTTGTCTCATCCGCCCACCTATTTTTTGTTACCCCCTGCTACGCTTTCTTTTCCTTGGAATAAAGTTTGTTACCCTTAGTGACCATCAGTAATCCTCTCGTCGCATTACATGTCCTGAAAATGCCCATTTTGTTCTTGATTTCGACTAGAATGTCACTAACAACGTAACTAGCTGTTCTTCAAGGCGATTTACAACTTCTACACTGACGTTTTCTCCTTGAAGAAAATAACAGGCATATCTATAATTCATTAGTTTGTATTATTAATTATTTTGATGATAGAAGAGAATAATCAAGATTAGGATAGACGACGCTGAACGGTTCTTATAGCACCTCAACCGCCTTCATGCCGTTTTCAATGCCACCCGTTATGCTGCCTTGCCCCTTGTTTCTTCAAAATGGCATCAGCTTTTCCCTACTGGCTGAGCTTCCAGAAACGGAGTCAATGTGGTGCAAACTTGATATTTCATTCTTAAAATTAGTTATAGGTTTCATATATTGTCCTCCAAATGTTGATCACAATATATTTCCTGCTCTTACCGATTACATTACCGCTCACAGACTACATAACTGCAAAACGGTTTTGTGTGGCGACTTTAATTTACCATGCATAGATTGGGCTGCTCTTGTATTGACTGGCCGCGACAAGACAGAGTATGACTCACTTAACAATGTTGTGATTTATTTCGATTTCGCCCAGGTTATTGTTCGCCCACACGTAGTGATGCTTTGCTGGACCTTGTGCTTTTGAACGAGCAGTTATCACAATGTGGATACGAATGCGATGTTAGTGATGGTCTGTCTGATTTTAAGGTTGTCTTTCTTAAATTGAATGCTGCAGGTGAACGTAAAAAGCCTGAATACATAATGATTACAGACGTCAGTCGGGCAGATGACAGCTCAATACTTGGTGCTCCAGAGTCAAATTTTGATGATTTCTGTTTTTTTTTTTTTTGTTTTTTCTAGCGAACACTAGAATGTTGCCATGCTGGTCGAGCGATTGTATTACATAGCACATGAATGTCTGTGCAATTATGTGCTGTGGAAGATCTATAGAAGAAATCTCAAACACGTTTGGTGCAACAGGAAAGTTATTCAACTTAATCGTCGCTTAAAGAGACTTCATAGACGGTGTGAGTCGCAGCACAACGAGAGCTCCTTGTTAGGCTCCTTAAAACAGCTCTTAGAACAAAAATCTATGGGCTACGGAATTTTATTATGAAAATACGCTGTCAACATTCATAAAGTTCTACCCCTCTGAGTTCTGGAAGACAATTATTCCGAGTTGTCCTCATTCTTCCTCATTTGTTATTAAGGTTAACCTTGTTCTGACCCTTCTGCTATCTCCGAAAACTTTTAATACCTATTTCAGATCGGTACTTGGTAGCTACATTGGCACCAGATTAATGTTTTCTTCAACAGGTGAGCTGCCTCCTTTTCCGAATTTGGACATAGATTACAATGAAGTTCATAATCCTTTATTGCATATTGGCACAACCAATAGTTGTGGAGTTGATGGCATTTCTATGTTTCTTAGAAAGTATTTTGAGTGGTGTGCCCGGGACCTGACTCTAATCTTCCTACAATCATTTCATTCACAAACCCTCCCACTAAGCTGGAAAAATAGCAAATGCATCCCAGTATTTAAGTCCGGTAACAAACAGTCTCTCTTTAACTATAGATCAATTTCTTTAACATGCACTTTTTGTAAGGTTCTGGAGTCTATTATTCATAAACATATTGTTTCATATTTGTCTAACAACAACCTTCTCTCTAATAATCACACTAGGTTTCCGGCTGGGTTCCCTACTCTCACGCGGTTAATTGAATTCACACACGACATCGCCTCATCTCTGAATAACCGTGGTAAGAGAGATGCCAATTTTTTTGATTACTCAAAAGCTTTTGACTTGGTTTCCCACACCAAGCTCATCAGTAAACTGGGTGAATATTTTACAGGAAATCATGGTGTATGATTAAAGGCATGGATTAATGAATACTTGCACATAAGATCACAGTTCGCCACGTTTAATCATTCTCAGTCATCGTCTGTCTATGTAACATCCGGTGTCCCGCAGGGAGCAGCTTTAGGGCCACTTCTATTCCTCATTTATATTGACGTCATTGATATCGCTAAAAATACATCAAACTATGTTTCTATGCTGATAACTGTGCACCGTATACAAACGTCAAAAGCGCAAGCGACCAGCAAACTCTTAGCAAAATGTTTTTTAATTGATTCGAGTAATTCTTGGCAAATGAAGATAAATTTTAGAAAAATCGTGTCGATGATTTTTTACTAATAAGAAAACTCCTTTCCGTTTTTCCTATGCTAACAATGAACATCCATTATAACACGTAAAAGGATTCAAATCTCTCGGTGTAACGTTTTCTTCTAACCTGAAGTGGTCCAGATAAGTAGATCTAACATGCTCCAAATCACTCAAGAGGCTTGGTCTCTTAAAACGTACATTAAATGATGCAACCAAAAACTTCAAGCTAACAGCGTACCGATGCCTAATAAGGCCTATGCTTGACTATGCTTCGACAGTATGATCGCTGGACTTTGATAAATATGTCGCTAAGCTTGAAAATGATCCCCCCCCCCCCTCCTCAAAAAGCGATGATTTTTATATCAGAGGTATGACCGCCACTTCTCAATCTCATCTTATGCTCGCACTCCATCACTTGACACGCTTCAAAACAGACGCACGTGTTAACGCACACAAGGTCACAAGGTCAGTAACAAAGTCACGTTGACACCCCCGTTTCCTTCACTGCTTCTTCCGCCCATTTTACCCACCGTACAAACTCTCTTAACATCTCGCCGCTCAAATTCACACTTGCGGCCAAAGTGATATAGTATATCAAATCCTGTTGTGACGGCCAGTGCCGAAAGACCTGCCGATTTGCTCCAACATGTTCATCTGCCGAAACCTCCGTTTCACCAAGTCGGTATCGACTTATCAGGGCCGTTTCCTAAGTCATCTCAGTGCGACAGGGGATTGTTGTTGCCACCGATTATTTATCACGTTACTGCGAAACAAAAGGTCTCCGGCGTGGTACTGCTGCCAAAATCGTCCAGTTTTTTGTACAAAACATCGTGCTTCGCCATGGCGCTCCAGATGTTGTTATCACAGACCGAATGTGCAGATAGTGCAGGAAGTAATGAGTCTCAGTTGCACAGCTCACCGGTGGACTACCGCCTATCACCACCAGACGAACGAACTGACGGAACGCCGAAGCAAAACAATGACTGATATGACCTCCATGTACGTAGATGTCGACCACAAGAACTTGCATGCTGTTCCCTACATCACGTTTGCCTATGACACCGCAGAGCAAGAAACACCGGCTACTCGTCTTTCCCCCTTTATTCATGGACGCAAAGTGACGACCACAGTAGATGCGATGCTCCATCCGGATGGCACACACGCCTGCGCCCAGCTTGCCGAAGAAGCCCGCCGGCTGGTCAGGCTTCGCATTCGTCAGCAACAAATCCGTGATGCTTGGCGACACAACCTCTGTCATCGGGATGTCGAATATCAACGCGGTGACCAGGTCTGGGCATGGACCCTAAACCCGGCAGAGATGTCACTCCGAAAAACTCTTGCGCCGGTATTTTTTCTTTTTTTGGCCCCTATATGGTCCTTCGCCGTGTTAGTGCGTGGATTATGAAGTTCTTCCTGAAGAGACTGCCCGGTTTTCGCTTAATGCTCCGCAGTCTGACATTGTGCACGTCAGCTGACTGAAACCTTAAAGTGCAGTGTTTGTGCGTGCCGCTCCTTTGCTACATTGTATACTGTCTGTTACTCCGTCTACCCTTATTTTTTTTTCTTCTATCCTTTTAAAGTCGGGACTATTCTTCTCTTTACGAAGAGGTAATATCACATTGGCTGAGTGTCATCACCGGTGTGACTCCCTTGAGGGGAGACTATGTAACTATGTAATGGAACTATGTAACTATTCAACAAACAAGTCTGGGCCTCTTGCTGTACATTTACTATGATGCCTTGTTATAACTTGGGTAAAAGTGTCTATACTCACCACTGGGAATCGGCCTGAAAATGCGCCTCGGAGGAACCGGAGGTGGCGTTCTGGGAACTGCAAGAAATCAAAAGGAGGTGGAGAAAACAGCGACTGAGAACGAAGTGTTTTTTTATTATCATATGGCGACAAGTACAGTCGACTATCAGTCGAGTGCAGTTTGAACCTTATGCACAAGTGAGACAAGCATGTCTTGTAGAAACTAGCATCAGTGCTATTCTTATTAGATTTGCGTACACGAGAAAAGTCTGAACCGCACTGAACTGTGCAACAAAATGAAAGTGAAAAACTTCTAACAAATACATGCCTTAATTTTTCGAGGACTTGAATTGCCACTGACTGTGAAAGGCTCAGAAGCGCAGTTGATCGTGTTGTGCGCTGCTTTTTTATGCACCAAAATTGTCCCTCTTGCGCCTGTCACTTGTGGGAGGGAGCAGAGAAATACATGGAGTAGTTGAAATCAACTATTAAAGTTTTTTTGGCTGTACCGAGCTAAACCTGCAGCTCGAGATGTTATAAAAAAAAAAAAAAAAAAAAAAAAAGACCGGGCCAGCTTTGTACAGCTGCTAGCACACTTATCTACAGCGCTCCAGCGTGAAGGAGGCAAAATTTTAAATTAAGCACGTAGTTTAAGTTCACCCTGCTCGCTGTGTACGCGTAGAAGCTACAAAGGCAGGCAAGGACAGTCTACTGCCGGAGCCGAGTTGACAAAAAATTGGTATAATCTGGTAGATATCATCGCTGGGTTGCAATAACGGCTGTGGAACTCACGGGTTAATGAAGCAGTAATTTATATTTTAAATTGGTAAAGAAAGTCAGGTTTGCAGGTTTGAGCAGACGGTGACGGCATGCTGGGCCCTTTCGTTACGGCTAACATGGTAGCTGCCCGGAACGCTTGAAGTGAATATGCTACACTTTATTACTCTGCCACGGTGTAATACAGACATTTATATGGGATGATACGAACTTAAGGCAGCCTGCTTTCTTCCGTTTAAAATAAATTACAGCTACGTTAGTTTTTAACTTCGCTTGATCTGCTGGTAAAATGCTTTCGAAAAAGAAATCACCCAATCACATATTCCGCTATACTTATAGTGGCGCTATCATCGGCATGCGCTTCGCAAGCAAACACGATTGTTGGTATTTGTGGTAGACGTCACAGGGTTCATTTAATGCATTAATTTGTTATCAGGTTATTTACTACTCTCACTTATAGTTTCAACAAAATTTGTGCCTTTTAGTTAATAGCATGCTGTGCACGCTATCTAGAAAGCCGGGCAGTCCTTGTGTTCACAGAGTTGCATAGAGTCCATACTTAGTTTATATATCGTGTTCATAATGTCAGTGTTTTCAGACGTCTTATAACGCTGAGAGAAATGAGGCTACCGCATGGAACTATTAAGTTTTAAATTGTTCTGCTGTGCTTCTCGGCCACGCAGCCCACTATTCAATCGAAAAAAAAAAAAACTGAGAAAATTGTTGAAGGAGACAGTAGACTGTCCCTTTAGAGAGGAGCTTCGCTAAGTTCGGTATTTTTTGTCGCGCGCGCTCGAGCCCCGAGGTTTAACGACTTTAGGTTTTTAAGCGACCGATGACAGGAGCCCACCGCGGCTGTCTACGCGTAAAGCAGTACGGCCTCGTTGGTCCCCTTAGTAGGCCATTTATTATACGTATAGTTAACGTCACTGTTTATTAAAATGACTAGAAAACTTAAACCTAGGACTTAAGATGAACTTAACGCCAAGGAGACGGTCATGTTTTGGAGTGATTATTAGTAATTACTTAGTTTCGCCTCATCTAGAAGATTATGTCATTGATAGCGTAGGAGGCCATTGAAATTGGTTTTGGCTATTATACCCTGAAGCCGCTATTTGCGTATAGCTGACTACGAGTATAATTAATCGTTGCTGAATGCAGTATCTGTTCTGCGTAACCACAAGCATAAAACAGAAGGCTTTAGCCTTAATTATATTGAAACAAAAATTAACTGTCCTCCCCATTAAGAAGAACACTGCATCGGGGGACATGAAACCACGATGAGCCGTCGTTTTTCGGTTTCTGTTCCCAACAAAAGCCTAGACACGCAGAAAATAATTTTTTCAATTGAGCGCGAGATTCAGTGCCGTATTCGCGTTAATTAAAACAATGAAAACCATCCTGGAAGCCATTCTCTAAGCAGCAGGTCGTTCGACAACGTCTGCCATTTTAGACCTGCTATCAGCATTCGTGAAGTAGTCGAAGATTGGAGGCAAATCCCAGTATTCTTGCAATACGCACGCACGAACTTAGCGAATGATTGCGCACTCAAAGGAAAGAACAGCGATGTACAAAAAAAAATGCAATGATCTATTCTCTATTACTATTCACTTTGGTCGCCACTGTCCTATATACTATCGTGATTTCCGGGATTCTCTCCCCTGCCTCTTTCGGTAAATAATACTAATTACTTCTAGGAATTATGTGGTATGAAGTTCACAATTTATTGTGTGGTTATGAGCTTTACAGAAAGCTTTTCATAATATATTATTGCTAAATTCCTGAAGTAATTATTGCTGTACTCGAAGAGGCGCAGGCACAAGAAGCTGTCTTCTGTGCTTTCCCAACCCTTTTGCACTCATCGGTGGTTCTGTACACTTCAGACTGCCATCGAAAAAGTTGTCTCATCATAGCCATATGTATACCCTTAGCCTGTCACCATTTATTACCGTATAGAAGCCTACCCCTCAAACAAAGTGCCATATTCATGTTTTTGGGGCATCACTAAATAAAAAGTTAATAACTATCTGCGAGGTTTTAGGCAACTGTTCGTGGATTTCTTGAGCATAGTGCCTCTGTGTTCCACTTTTCTTTGTTCAAGACTTTCGCGAGTCTAAGTAGCCACGTGTCTCTCAGTTCAGTGGCGTGGACTCACTGCTTGGTCTGAAGGAATTCCCGCTCGGTCTGAAGGAATTCCTTGGGCCGGGAAAGACGGGAGCTCCGGGTACACCTGCATTTAGGTCGCACATTTATTACGTACGCACAGCATCGTGCACTCGTAAAATTCGTGCCAGGGTACAATAACGACAGCAAAAGTTTTGTACTGACGTGAGGGGTCGTCATCGTCTAGCAGGTCCAGGAACTTGTATAGAGTGTCCTCATAGCGCTCTGTGGTGGTTGAGGTTCCTGGCGCAGCGATTCGTGTGATGAGGGGATAGACAGAGAGAACAAGATGGTTTAGTTCCCGCTGACTGAAAATGATGTTCACCTCGCTTGTTAATGTGGATGGTTATTATTTCTTAAACTATTCCTGGAAGTTAAGTTGCTTTCCCGCTTTTAATTTGCCACAATGAATAGATAGATGGATTTATTGAAAGGAAAAGGCAGAGAGGTTGGCCCGAATAATTCAAATCTGGCCTGCTACTCTGCACTGGGGAAGGGGAAGGAGAGAAGAAAGAAGGTCATGATGGGTGACGATGTGGGAGAAGGCATATGAAATATATATACAGACACAGCAGCTTGCTTTACAAACGTGAATCAAGTCCGCTGGCGCTCAAATAACGGCAAAGAGCGCGCACTGCCTGGACGCCCTTCCCCTTGTCCTGCCAAGCGCCCAGCAGCAGTTCCTCCGACAGAGGCCTCTTGTCTAAACGCTTCAAGGAAGCAGCTAGCTAGCACATTTCTTTCGTTCGCATACTCTGGGCACACCAATAATACATGGTCCACAGTCTCTGGGATGCCACAAGTTAAACATTCCGGTGAGTCCATCTGTCCAATTAAATGTAAGTACTTGCGCGTGAAAGCCACGTTTAAACGAAGTCGATGTATCAAGCATGTCTGATGACGCGGAATATCACGCGGAACATTAAATTTAAATGTTCGATCGAGCCTTCTTAGACGGGTGTGTCGGGCGTCTGGTTGAGCCCAGTAAGCTGCTGTAACAATATTCATATAAATTTCAGTCTGCTCTGTGCCGTGTGAGGCATCGCTTAGTTGGTTTCATGCTCTATGTATTTTTTTGTTTTCAAGCACACCTCTATACTGAGTGTGTCGGTGCGTACTACGTTTGACTATCAGGTCGTTTATACAGTGAATGTTAAAATGAGTTGTGGCGTGCGAAGAAAAATATTATAGCAGTCATCTCATTAACAAAAGTCGACAGATGAAAACATGTCTCCAGCCTTGTCGCATAAAAAGTTATTTCATTCATAACAAAAGCATGCTTATTCTGTGCAGCTTTAACCGTTTATGGCGCCACTTAGCGGCATAGGGACGAGGCTTTCCGGCGGCCGATCTGGGGCAAACTGCATTAAAAAAGGCCTCAAAAATAACAAGTAAAGAAAATCGCTCCAGTAGCAGAAGTTCCCGGAGTCGCATAATTTATGGCAACAGAAATACCGACTTGTGACCTTTTCTTTTTGCTTGTCAGCGGTTATTATGGAGATGACAAAATGACCTGTATATAATAAAATTACTAAAGGCTCAAGTTGCTCTGCATACAAGTCAACTCTGTTCTGGAAGGGAAAGTTAACTTGTGATTATGTAAAAACCGCCATAAAGTATACATTATGGCACTAAAGTTAGATTAGCCACATTCTCATGGCAGTGTGAAAGGTTCTCCCTGGTGTTTCATGAGCCACGTAGCGGGAACCCCGTTCAACAAGCGGCCACAGATTCTCAGCACATTTTAACAGCTTGAAAAAAATTATTACGTACTTTGGCACCTAACGGCAACCACTACCAGGTAGACCAGCAATAGCCGGAACATTGTGGGAGTCTGGGTGTGTCCTAGAGGAAAGGTGTAGAGGAGGAGTAAGTATATAGCCTAAATGCATGCTAGAGTTTGTAGAGTTCTTCATCTTTTTCCACGGGCCACGGACTACGCGATGAGAGGTTAGACCTGGCGTAGTATTACTTTCGCAATAATAATGCACATATTTATAGGGAAATAATAATAATAAATAATAAAGAGGATGTAGCGCATGCTCTGTCTCTCTCTCTGACACACACACACACACACACACACACTCACACACACACACACACAAACACACACACACACACACACACACACACACACACACACACACACACACACACACACACACACACACACACACACACACACACACACACACACACACACACACACACACACACACACACACACACACACACACACACACACACACACACACACACACACACACACACACACACACACACACACACACACACACACACACACACACACACACACACACACACACACACACACACACACGCACGCACACACACACACACTCACTCACTCACTCACTCACTCACTCACTCACTCACTCACTCACTCACTCACTCACTCACTCACTCACTCACTCACTCACTCACTCACTCACTCACTCACTCACTCACTCACTCACTCATACACTTACACAATATTAATAATGCAGACCTGAAGCTTGCACAGGGAATGACGATTTTATTTTGTGGGCAGAAAATTCTCTCATGTCAGTTATGGCAGCTCTCACAAAGCAACGCGATCCAGTTGTGATTTGATTTTTTTTTTTGTCCACGTTCTGTTTGACTTCAATCGCGAAATTATTCCCGGTATCGCGTATCTCCCGCACTTATGCCTGTAATCGAATAATCTTTCAGCGCTGCGAAAAGATCAGGCAGCGTGAAACACCTATAAAAACACTGCGCAAACTTCCAAATATAACAGTAACAACAATAACGCTACCAGACGTGCCACTATTTGGTTAGTAAGCAGAAATCAGTACAAACTACGCTAGGTGGAATGCCACAACACAAGACAAAAGAGAAAGACTAAAGGTCAGAACGTAATTGCGAATGGTGCGTTGGAATGGAAAATAGGGATAACTTAACGCAAGGTTCTCTCGCCCCATAATCAATTTCCTTGTGCACGACAGCACTTTGCTCTAATGATGAAAACAAAACGTATAGGCGTGTCCGCGTTGACACGCATTCGCGTGCGAAACGATCGGCTGAGTATCGATGAAGGTGGCAATGCTTCGTGTTTTCTTCGAGTCCTATTTCTTTCTAACTGGCTTCAAATCAATTTTCGCAATTTTATTCGAATGATGGAGTTCACCACGTCTCTCTAAAGCCTTGTTATATGCACCCCTCTATATCAATAATTATCTTAAAATATTTTTGAAATACTGCTCTTCAGGTATTAAAAAAATACAACATTAGTATGCCCTTTCCGATATATAACTTTAAATCGCGTGTTGTCTTTATGACTTAGCATTGCTAAACTTTTTGCTTTATTTGTGCTATTATTTTTCCAATATAATGCCATTATTTGAGCCATTTATTAGTATGCAGGATGTGCATCCCCAGAGCCGTGAATATTGTGATGCGTGTTACACAACATTACTTCTTTAAGGAGCGTATCAGCAAACTGGTTACTAAGTGAACGTCACCGGTTACTTCTTAAATGCGTATTGTGACTCTTCTGATGGCGAGACCTAAGCAAAGCAGTTATACCCAGCTCAAAACTTCCTACCATTAATACGTTCCCGTAATAAAGAGCATGAATGAAAGTTGACTTCACGGAGTTAAGTAGCTGAGTAGACGACAGTAGTTTGTATATATATAGGGTTATTCGTTTTCGGGTTTTATATTTTTTCAAATTCGGGGGGTAAAAATCGGGCGTTATTTCTCGGCTTGATAATAGGGGAGAAATCGGGTTTTTCGTGGGAAAATTTCGCAATTCGGGTTTTATCGGGTTAAATTTGCAAACTAATAATTTATTCATTTGCTCTAACCGATGGGTAACAATTAGGGCTAGATTTTGGGCTGCTTTCAAGAAAATATTGCAAAATTTGGCGTTTTTTTTTTGGTAATTAATTATTACTCGCAGTGAGAGGCAACGGTCAGTTTTGAGAAAAGAAACATTTTGTTCACGAGGGCTGGTCATCGACGTTCTACACGTCCTTATTAACATACATAATCATCTGCATGCGCAACATCTCGGTTTCCATACGAGACCTGTCTGGTCTCTGCAGGTACCTTAGTTGAGAGAACGTTCGCTCAACGTCACAGCTGCCATTAGCTAGGCACAACAATGATAAGGCTGCATATGCTAGCCTTGGGTAACGCATAGTTGCGTCGTTCCAAAAGTCCATCACTTCAACACCTTCATTCGTGGGGCTTGCTTCCAGCAAGTACTGGTTGAACTCCTCGCGAAGCGAGCCTACATCGTCCATCACGGAATTAAAGAGAGGTCGGTAGTCATCAAACGACTTACTCAGCAGCCGCTCCTGGAACGGATCGAGTACGGCTCCCAGTTTCCACAATGTCAACTGGTTTTCTTCTTTGTCTTAGACGTTCCGTTTAAAGGTGCAGTCCCATTTTGTGGAGATTTTGGCGCAAAACTCTTCACAACAAGTTTTTACTAATATGGCACTGCTCTTAGGCAACATAGACCAAACACCTTTCGCCCGATCACTTTTACCGATGGTCGTGGAAAGCTCGTTGACAGTCTGCTGTAGCTTGACGTTTACGAGGCGATCGAAGCTTGGCATGAGGAGTTCTCCGCTTTCGAGCGTTTTCTGGACATCTAAAAGAGGCTCGAGTGCATCTCTCATTAAGACTGCCTTTGCATAAAGAACCTCTCTTTCAGAAAGTATCACTCGAATAGCTTCCGCTTTGGTGCTATCATGCGAGCATTCAACAAGTTCTGTTAATGAGCTCCACATTTCTATGACGACAACAAGCGCTTTGTAGAAGCTTTGCCATCTGTTCGGAACTACAGAAGGAGGCTTCTTTGCATCAGCGCCAAACAGACTATTAGAGGCACATATATTTCGATGTACTTTTGGTGCAGCTTGTTAGCGTGCTTAAATAATGCTCCAAACGAGATCACTGCGGATCGAACATCAGACACGCAAGGTGACGAAATCGCATGGTCAACGCTCACGTGGATCAAATGGGCTAAGTCCTTTACATGCAAGATGTGGATCGCTTCAGCTTCGCAGATCTCACGTACCATTTTTCGCATGTACTCCGCGGAATCTGTGGCTACGGCTACAGCATCCTTCTACGTCTTGCCCACAGTAAGGAGAGCCTTGCCGACTACCCGGGCCACTGTGTAGCTGTTCGAAGCATTAACTCTGTCGACGTCGACTAAACAAACCTGCGTCTTTTCTGCTTTTTGACTATAATAGCACACCAGAGTGTTAATGGTAGGCACTCCGGTTATGTCAGGAGATTCGTCGACGATAACACCCACTTTAACGGCTTGCATATCATCACGGATTTTCGCCATGTCCTTGTCAAAAGCTTCTTTCAGGTATTTAATCCGAAGTCGCTGTCCAGTCGGCATACTTTTAGCGGCCTTGCAGTATTTGCGTACGAAATCCCCTAGAGGTCCGTCCGCCTGATGCATGCTGATTCCACTGTACGCCTGGGCACGAACGAAGTCGTGAATCACGCCATCCGCTTCATTTTCTTTCGCACGCTGCCTACAGGAAACATCGAAGAGCGTTGGCTGAGATGTTCCCGCCTTTTCAGCTTCTTGGACCGCCATCTTCAACTTCTTATGACTGGAGGCACAGCAATTCCGTGGGCATAGTTGTTTCAGAAATCGGGAAAAATCGGGTTTTACCCGATATTTTAGGAACACGCTCGGGGTGCAAAAATCGGGTAAAATCGGGTTTTACCCGAAAACGAACAACCCTATATATATAACAATAAGCCCCATCCGGGTTCAATGTCAGTTGTGCCAGTTGATGAGCCTGTGTTTGCGCCCAATCTTAAGGAGACGGAATAAGCTAAAAACTTCTTTTTCTCGCGACTGCATGCTTTCCCAAGCTACCTATCGAGCGCATGCGATATTAGCCTGTTAGTGACTTCGAGTGTCTCATTCAGTCGAAGGTAGAATGAGAGAAAGGCGATGGCTATGTTTTATGAAATAGCACTGAACTAGGGTTGAGGTGGAACCTCAGTTCTGGGCACAGACGAAGACAAGACTCCTTGTCAAACCATTGGCTCGGCTTGCGAACTGAGTGCTATTTCATATCACTCAAAGTTACACCAAATAATAATGGTTAAGGGGCAGGTGACCCGGAAAACTAAGAAAAGCCGAGCCTCTAATGACCGACAAAAGCTAGCAAAAAACGAATGCATCGATCCCACTGGAGGCTCTTTGAATGTGTTTGCGTTTCATGGATTGATTTATTTGTCTCTGCCTGTTTTTTTTTTTTTTAATGTTTCTTCCAGACTCCTTTCGCAACGCTGATAAAAGGCCGTTTCGTGCATGGCATTGCGCTAGTCCGGTTTCCTGGTTTCTCTCTCAAAATATATTTAACGCATTTGCGGACGCTGATGCAGAATCATTAGCTCTGTACTATTGCGGAAGCAATAGTCAAATTATGATGTCGGTTTTCACTAGCATTAATTTTCTGCATTTTGTTTTAAGCTCAGCTCATTTTTTCTTGCAGTTGGTTATCGTCAGAGCAACTTTCTAGTTTTATCTCACGTAGTGCCACACGTCAGTCTATTTCTCTGCATTCATAATCCACGATATCGCTGCTCCCAACACTGGGGTGGACAAAGTAAGATTTACTGGCAACAAAACACGCGCATGCTGAAGACTTGACCGAGAGATGACGCCACTTAACATAGCGCTGCAGTGAAGTCCCTTGTCACTCGGCGAACATAACATTGCGCGAAGGAAGACGTGCTTAGCCTAGAAAGCCACTTCCGCGTCCTTGCCCTGAGCATAAAAAAAAATATCTTGAGCGACCAACTCGTTTGCAACTCTATCACAAATTACAGAAGTGAGAAATAACGCTTCAGGGTCCTCGGGCACACCCGCATGACATCATACATTGCAAATGTGAAAATAAATAACCGTGTTTAGGATATCGATCATGTAGATTGCTTGCCTAACTGAGCGCACAAGTTCTCGCCCTTGAAAACTTCTGAGAAACACTTGTGAAGCTGCCCTTGAGACACACGTGACCTGTGTTCCAACACACTGAGAAGCGCTAACCCACCTTATCTCAGCCTGCAGCCAATAATATTCATGTGCGAGCCCGCTAATAGCCCAGCATAAGAATGTAGACTCCACGATGATAAAGAACTGCAAGTGCGAACTTACACTGGGCTGATACGTCAGCGAAGCGAGGCTGTGATCGAACAGACCGGTGTTTACTCCTCGTAAGGGGACCTTGGCACTGCGTTGAGCTCACGTGTCTATCGGAAAGCAGCGGCGGATGTCGGCTGCCCTGCGCGCGACAGCGGCGACGATTCTGCCCGCGTTACGACGTCGACGCCGACGTCGGCAGCGACGCCGAGAGCCCGCGGTGGCCTCAAGAAAACCGGTTGCGTCCATGAAAACGCCCCCGAGCTGAACGACAAAATCGCCGCCCTCCGCGTCCTTGGCATAGACAGCGACGAAAGCGAACAAATCGATGAGTCGCAACGGCGCGCGTTGTATGGCGCGAAGCACGTCACACGATCAAGACGGATCGGGTTGCACCCTTCAGTCATGAATGAGCCATCGGCGGTTCGAGTGAACTGTGTGGGATGAGGGCGTTGGCATGCGGGGTTGTACGCATTTTTTTTTTTTTAATCAGAGGTGCGTCAACATTACGAAAATATCGAATAGCGTATCGAACATCACCCGAATCGATCATTCGAACGAATCCACTAGTGTATGTACAACATCATTCGAAAAGAAACATTTCAGATACTTTTAGAATACCTACGTCGCATGAAGCGTGAAAGGGGCTCGCCATAGTTTCCTTCAACGAGCGTCTAATAGTATGACAACCGACGCTGTGTCCTGTCCTTTCGACTCACAGTGATTTTACGGTGCAATGATGTGTTGAACGTCGCGACGCGGTCCATTCGTGAGGCGGCGCTTTATACATGGCCTCTGGAAGATGCGGTGGGACTCGGGCAAATTTAGCAAATCATACCTTGATGCTCGGTCTCGGAGATCACGCGTGGCTGTCACCCACGTCATGTCCCGACCTTTAATGTAGTCTATTTTGTCATCAGCAGCAAAAGTTAATTTTTCCGGTAACCTATAACTTCAAGATTATAAGTTAATATACCGGCTTCACTCAGCGACCTCGAGGCTGTGATCACTGTTGCATTTTTTTACCAGCTACAGCTTTAACTTCACAAGGTATTGCACTGTACCACAACATCAGCGGTGCAGCTTCAACGTTTCGCACGGTTTCTCATTTTGTACGAATATTTGTGAAAGTAGAGAAGATTCGATCAGTATTCGGCTAACTGGTGCTATCGCTTTTTGATTCACATGATATTCAGTATTTAGCTACACTGTTCCTATTCTACTCAGTCTACAAAAGGCGTTATTCGCACGTCTCTAACTTTTACTTGGCCTTTAAGTTAGTTTCGCTCCGTTTAGATTTGTCAGGACCAATCAGAATATTTCAACGTTGATGCAGCCCAAGTTTCGCAACCTTACATTCTCTGCTAGTTTAACTCTCCACGAATAATTTTCGACGCCCTAATAGTTGGTTGAAATGTAAGTAAAACTCGTTTTCATTTAAGACAAGATGCATTTTACAGAGCTATCCCCTCCGAAGAACGGGAGTTCAACCCTAATGCAAAGCAGGCGTGAATCTTCACTCATTGCTCGGTGGTTTTTGTTTTCATGCTGCCTATTCATGATTGTGCGAATAAAATACTGAATAAGTAGAGTTATCTTAATAAGGCACGCCGGGACGTCCCACAGGCCCGCTTTGGGCGTCCATGACAACTCCCAAAGTTTATTCAGAAGTAAACAGAAATCTTTTGATTATACAGAAGGTTACAGAAAGAGGTCCCAAAGTCATCTCGGAGTCTCATAAGTCCGCTTTGTCTCCTCACACGTGATTGGCCTGTTCGCTGAATTTAAACAAAGCCAAGCCATACATGCTGGTAATCCGCTAGTTTTTCGACTGTTTCGCGGACTCTGCTATTCTTTGTTTACTGTGGAGCGCATTTCCTTTGCCTGCTGACAATCATGGTTAGTTTTCGCGTAAACGCTTTACTTTAATAGCCCCCGTTATAAGCACCTTGCCGCCCGACGATACGCCCTTACGATGTACGACCTTAGTGTCGTTGATGTGCGGGCGCAACCGACGGTGTGCTGCCGCGGCTGTAGCGAACAAGCCGACACGTGGCAGCCTTTAAGAGTCGGTGACTCACAGGTACGTGTTCCTCGCTCTGGCCTCCACAGGGAGCAGCTTATGCGTCCCTCGACGTGTGTCATTCCCCCACCAACGCTTTATTTGGCGAACGAGCGCCTAAACCCGCGCGTGAATAGAATACAACTTGTCCTCTCTGACCACCGTTGTTAGGGGCCGCGTGAGGCAAGAGCTTTTCGCACGCCGTCGCTCCAATGTCCAAAGCGTGAGTAAACAGGATGTGGTCGCATCGCACAGTACTCGCCATATTAATGGATACTAATGTCCCCGCGCATTTACTTTGAAGCGCACTATATGCGGTGATCAAGTGTTATTATACCATATCAGTAGAAGCTATAACTTGTAATAGTAACTGTACTAGTAGCGATGGTAGTGGCAGTGGTAATTGTACCAGCGCACTAACAGCAGCATTAGTAGTAGTAGTGGTGGTGGTATTAGTAGTAGTGCAAAACTTAATTGTTTCTAAAAGAAGGATTTTTTGTATTTATTTATTATGTATGCCATATTAACTTGCGTGCAGATAAATGAAGGGGAAATGAGGGTGCTCGTTATAATACATCAAGGAAAGAAGCCAACAGTCGGCGAGGCCAGGGAAAGCATGGGAGATTGTACTTTGTCTTTTTTTTTAATTTTTAACTTCGATAATTACATAAATTAGTAATGCAATCTGTTTAGGGGAAAGATGATTAAACACAAAGTAGAAGAAAAAAACAACATGCCGATGGTGGGAACTGAAACCGCGACCTCCGAATATCGCGGCCGGTGCTCTTCCAACTGAGCTACATCGGCCGCTGTCCCCCCTGCTACTTTCTTGGGTATTAATGTTGTCTGTATACGAACCTTTAGAGTGTTCACCAGCGCCACCCTCAGCCATAGCGGCGGACGTGGAACGTCCTGTGCTACCGCCAGCGACACGTACAACGTAATCAAGAGCGAGGGCGAAAGCTGTGCTAGAACCCTCTTACGCTGCCTATGGCTTCAAGACTGCCAGAACCGAGACCCCCGTAAGCTACAAGCAGATAAATGAAGGGAAAATGAGGGTGCTCGTTATAATACATGAAGGAAAGAAGCCAACAGTCGGCGAGGCCAGGGAAAGCATTGGGGATTGTACTATGTCTTTTTTTTTAGTTTTTAACTTCGATAATTACATAAATTAGTAATGCAGTCTGTTTAGGGGAAAGATGATTAAACACAAAGTAGAAGAAAAAACAACGTATCGATGGTGGGAACCGAACTCACGACATCCGAATGCATGTACGATAAACTTGAAAGGCTTTTAAGTAATGCCCAAGGTATGTGGGTACTAGGTCGAGTGGGACTGCACAGGATATTGCGTGCCAACACCAGTGACGTCACTGAGCCGCTGTTCCTATGAGATAGGGGTCCATGTTCAGGTACGGGCTGGAAGAAAATCTCTCAACACCTCTCCACCATCCCGGATAACACATGTGTATTTGGGACGTTGTACCCCGTTTAGGGTACCATGTATACTAAAATATGCGCACTGCCACGGGAAGAAAAAGCCCAACGAGTACTTATGCTCACATTTAAAGGGCCAGGAAACAGTGTAACTAAGTAAAACTTTTTTCTGTATGTTTCTGCTTCCTGCCCTCAAGTAACACTGCGCTTTAATTCGCCTTGCTATCCACTCTTCTACAAAATGGAGCTTTCGTGTTCCTTCTGCACTAATGTGTACAGAATTTATCTTGAAAGATAAAACTAAATGTAATTGTTCTCTCATGCTTCGCTTCTCCTCCGCTGCTATGAACAAGGGGCATCATTCATAGCCCTGTAGAAATAACCGCATCGATGCCGTCGAAGCTGAGAGTGCTCGAGTTTCGAGCTTCCTCTTGTTCGCAGTCACCAAGGCGCCCCACGGCTGTGTCGAAGTTTTTGAGTCCGACCGCCGTCACGTTCACATTCACGTCTCGGTTCAGGTTTACTGTCTTGTCCACCTGCGAGACGCAGATGCTAACTGCTTGAATGCGGCCACAATTCAATTGCGTGGTGGAGCCAACCGCAAAGATAACAAGCGAACTTCTGTTAGTCATTTTCGACATTTAGAGATCAGAATTTCCGTTCTGCTGACGGCTCTGCGCCTCGCGTACGCATATTGTGAACCAGACATGGGTACTCGGAGTTCTGGAGTTAAATAAAATAAAGTCTGTCCTTTGCTAATTTCTGTTGCTTCTGTGACTGACGTCACCGAATCGTCTTTCTGCCCATTTTCTTGCTCTGGTGTTTTTTTTTTTTATTTATTACAAAAGAGCTTGAGAGCTGCTTGCCCATCTGAGGTCGTAGTAAATGCAACAAACACTCATCTAAACGGACGAATTCCGTACGCTTGCAAAGCCGGTTTTATGTCCAGGCTTTGGAGGAGGTGGCATAGATTTAGAGGAAAGATTGCTTCTTAATTTGTACAGTGAGAAAAAAAAAACAAAGGGGGGGGGGGGGGACATACTGTGTGGCTTTCTGATTGCGAATATCTTGCTGTACGATAAGGGGCGCTGGGTACGAACCCCGCATGCTGCTCTAAACGTTCTTGCATTGATATTCCATACAAACAAACTCACTCTGTGAAATGAAGCGGATGTCGTTGCGCATGAGCACATATATAGTACTCTCCGCCTTATACGCCCTGTAAGTCTGAAATGAACACGCCATAGGTTGGCGTACATGGCATGGAAGCTTATCTGCTTGAGCATGATCGTAGCCGTGGGTCCTCATCAATGTTGCATGATGCACACGGCGTCCGGTTCTTTTGGGCGAGGACCAGAGCCCCACCTCTCCAGGTATTGGATGCGGCACCACTTGCTCTGATTTCAGGAAATGTAGTACTTTAGAGAAAAAGGTTCCCTCAGCTACTTGGATGGCATCTGCTTGTAGTAACCCTGCTCCCCGGTATGAAGGTCTTGTTTATTAGTATAAAATAGCGAGTTAAACGCTGGAATTTCACAACTGCATCTCGAAGTTCTAGTTGCGCAGCCTTGACGGCAACACTGTGGCACAACACAACCACACACTCCATCTCAAGGTTATTCACACAATGTCACTCACAGCGCTCACCATATCTGCATAATAAGGCAGTCAAGGAAACGTGCATGGAAACAGTACCCGT
Source organism: Amblyomma maculatum (assembly GCF_055883805.1). Classification (NCBI taxonomy): domain Eukaryota; kingdom Metazoa; phylum Arthropoda; class Arachnida; order Ixodida; family Ixodidae; genus Amblyomma; species Amblyomma maculatum. The sequence goes on along the minus strand of NC_139345.1, from coordinate 2,913,055 downwards.
CCGTGACGCGCGGGTAAGAAGTTGGATTCCACCACGTGACCACCCATATTTTCTTTCAAGCGATGTCATGACGTGTAAATTCATCACTACGTCATAACCACTTTTCGCAAATCATGATTTTTCATCCGCGAAGATGCCGCTGTTTCCGCCGAACCGTACATCTAAAGGTATCGCGTTAAAGCTGGCACAAAGAATTCGTGTATTCCTTTGTTCACCGGTGGGGCAAGGACATGCTAATTGATCGAGGTGACATGTTGAAAATATAATATGGGTTTGGCAGATATGCGGCTGCAATGTTTATGAATGACAAACTTTTAATAAACAATGTTTGAGAAAAACAAAATGAAGGGCATTACTTTTTACTTACTCCCCCCTATTCCCGCCCGTTTTTCGCACTCCTTTTTAAGTTCTTAATTCATCTCCGTCTAGCCTAAACTAAAATTCTGAATAACTGGTGTCTTTAAATAATTAGGCTGCTTATGCTAAAATCCCACTAGAGCCAATTGACGTGTTTGCGTCCGCGCGCGTAAAAGTGCAGAAAGGCTTGCAAGACTGTTGACGTGTACAGTTTATTTTTATTTTTATGCTATACAATGCTCGAACACTTTCCAATACACTTGCTATTCATTTCGTAGCTCATGACACAATCATGACAATTTTCGTGCCCTCTTTTCGTTTGTCGGGGAAAAACCCCACATAGCGGTGTTTGAAGAGCTCGCTCACTGCGTCATCGGGCCAAAGGCAAAGTCGAGCACCCTCTTGTAAGGGCCGTACAGGTAGGAGTATAGTGTGTCCCTCAAGTATTTACTTATGTAATATGTGAACTCGCTCATTCTAACCGCGTTCAGGTCCAGGTTGTCCCCAGGCGTGACGTAGAAGTCGGCGTGCCGGATGACGAACGTGCGAATATAGCCTGGTCTGTTGGGCGCCTTAGTAAAATCGAACACCCCGGTAGCATTGTGTACGACACCATCGACGTTCACCGATTTTACGGTGGCAAGAATATTGTCTCCTTTGACCTGCAAAAAAGAGGAAACAAAATATTATGGATAAAAAAACTGGGAAATAAATATCCAGGACATCAAGAACAAACTGACAACTGCCCTTACTCTCTGCTCGTGCCACCACTGCGGCAGTATTATTACGTCTTCGGTTTGGTTTATGGGGTTTAACGTCCCAAAGCAACGCAGGCTATGAAAGACGCTGCAGTGGAGGGCTCCGGAAGTTTGGATCATCTGGGGTTCTTCAGCGTGCACTGAATTCACACAACACATGGGCGCCATTTTTGCTTTCCGCCTCTATCGAAAGGCGGCCGGACTCGATCCCGCATTCAGGCACAGCAGTCGCGCGCCCTAACCACTGCATCCCCGCGGCGTGTATATATACGCCAACGAAGCATGAAATCATGACAATGGCCTCATCTTCCGCATTTGTGGGAGCGTTCTTTTGTTGCTGCAATGCATAGCTTAGAAGAACGAGGACCGAAATGAGCATACTACGGGGCATAACTCCGGGAATTGCGCGCGAAGACCTGTGGTGGAAATCAGCCAGTTCTGTATAAAAGTTAAGCGTGATAGTTGTTTCAGGGCGTTTTCTTGAGATCGCGAGTGTGCGGCGTGTGAGCCATAAATGCGTCTGTTGTATACAGGGAATGAGGCATTCATACGTACCACTGTGAAAACATCCGCGGCGATGCCGTCAAAACTGAGCGTGCAAATGATGCTCGAGTTGCCGGCCTCCTGCCTTGGCTCGCAGTCGCCGAAACGCCGGATGGCCGTGTCGAAGTTCTTGAGCCCACCCATCGTGACGTTCACTACCAGATCTCGGTTCGTGATGGCTGTCTTCTCCACCTGCACAGAGGATGTGCATTCTTGCTTGAACGCTGATACAATTCCTTTACCCGTTCGAGGAAATGATACTAGCAAGAAAAAATACACCTGCTTTCCAGTATCTATAGATCGCAGTGCTGGCGTTCGCTAGGAATCTTGAGCCCACAAAAAGTGCGATAGCTCCTTTGATCTAAAAATTGTGGCAAAAAATTGGACAAGAATCCACACATGCACTAAAGCGGCTCTTGTTTCTTCAGCTCAATTAGTTTATATATATATATATATATATATATATATATATATATATATAACAGAAAATGCTGCTGCAGCGTCCGAAGCTTTTAGGCGAATGCCGCAATTATGTATAACCAAAACAGATTAACCTTGACCTGGTGTTTATTGATAATCACAGTACCAGTACCGCACGTGAAAAAGGGCGCTTTACAAAACGAAGTAGCTCTGTAGCATGTAAGCATTTTACCTTACCAAGGCGCCAAAGGAAACCTGAAAGAAGCACAGCAGCTTTTGTTGATACACATACTTTTAAACTGCCAACTTGCATGCCGGGATCCAATTATTTGAGGGTTGGCTTGTGAGCTCAATTTTAACGCTTCATAACCGAAAAGTCACGGCATATGTTTTGGCTCAATAGATGTTCCTCTCCTGCAGTTGCTTCTAAGCCAACGTTTTTTTCTTTTTTTTTTTTTTTTTTTGATCTCAAGCGATACATGCAAGCATGCAAGTTACGCCTGCTTTCTGGTAAATTTTATGATTAGTTTTTGTTGTGTATCGCCAAGAATACTGTGCGAATAGCACTTCAAGTAAAGCCTGCCAAGTACAATAGGCGCTGTCGTGGCAAGGCTGCCAGCTGCTGCACGCACTATGGTAAACGGTTCACGCATCCCGACGTGCCGGGCCAAAGCAACATCGCTGGCGTACAAGTCCGAAAAGAAGACACATACAAGCGTGTAAACGGAACTAGTAGCACTTGCCGTGAATGTGAATGGAGACAGTGGCGCTGATGGGTATAAACCAGGCGTTTCTTTTATGAGATTGGGCATCCTTTCCAAGAAAACAAAATCAATGAAGTGGTTCGCTTGGGCCACGCCGCTCGATCCTCCTGTGGGAAATGCGAGTCAGTCTCTGTTAGCTAATGTTTCACGTTCTAGTCTTTGCTGACAATTTCATGCGCGGAACTCACTTCTGATTTCTTTGCAAGCGCGTGTGATTGTTGGCATTTTATTTTGTTATATTTGGTTCATTGGCAGCAAAACTGTGAACCAAATCCACGTTTGGCCCCCTATCAGTGTTAATGTTTTCTGTACTACTCCTCCTCCCCTCTTTTTTCCTAATTGTTATTTATTGAACCCTCAGGGCCGGAGACATTATGTGATGTCCCGCCAGAAATCTTCAGGGGCGAATAAATGATGATGATGATTATGATACCTTTATTCGGCAAGCTGTCTCTCTCCAATTGACCCAGGGAATCTTGGACGACATCTTGGCGATCGTGACGGTCATCAGAATGAATGCTACCTGCGGGAAAATGAATCAATGTACACGGATACATTATTTTTACATATTTCGCGGAGCGTATTAAACATAGTCAGTCGAATAACGAAATCCCCTTTAGAGCTGTGCACATGCTCGCACTCGGTACGAAAGCCTGGGCCGAAAGAGGCCGTTTCGAAGTTTTCTAACTTGGACTTGGACTGGACTTGAGCCAACGTTACTAGACTAGCTAGTCTAGTAACGTTGACTTGAGCCATGGTATATCCTTGGCGGTCAGGCTATGGCTCTCTTGTTGAGTACACGCAATTTTTTGCGAAACTGCGGATATGCCCATGGCGTCCGGCATAAATAACACGGAGTTCACTTAGTCTATATAGCCAACCAGAAGTGAATGTACAAAAATGGAAAAAAAGTACATGCGCTAATAAAAATTAAACGAAATATAGTGGGGACATTAGAACGCCTCTTCGGTTCTACCAAGTACCATAAATGAAGAAAAGCTGCCTCTTCTCGACGCCTTCTTAGGCATCCGCTCTAGAATTCGCGCTGCTCTGTCGACCCTCACAAGTTGCGCATAGTCTCGACATAGCCACGTTGAATGCGGGAAAATGCACCTGTGAAAAGCATCCGGGGCGTAAGCTACCGCTTAATTCATGTTTATCAGCCCATCGATGGCACCTTACCGGTGCCGTGAAAAGCATACGTTAAGAAAAAAAAAATGCCGAAGACCGTGCCCTTTCGCAGCTTTCGCCTCCTCTGTTGATTATATTCCGTTGTGGTAGGTAGGACCGGGCTTTTAATTCTAGGACACGACCGGGCCGGCCCTCCTGTCGATACCTTATAATTGTGTTCCTGCAAAGATCTAGAGCCTTCGAAATGACACAATCTATTCTGTTGCGACAACGAACGAATTCCGGTCGAGCAGAAGAACCTGCCGCCACAGAATGGGGGGGGGGGGGGGGGGGGGGGGGATGTCATAATTAGGGAAGGGCTTTCTATTCCTCCATCATCTTTTCCTTTCCTTATGTGGAGCCGTTCTTCTTGTTCACTTCCGGGAAAGATGGGAACCCTAAGGGACAGCCCATTTCCGCTTCGCTAAGTTTATATTCAGGTAATATCTTTTATTATTTTAGCCAATTCCGCCGAAAGCTTAGCTCGCGAAAATTAAGTGGTTCCCAGTAAGCAGACCCTTTCGCAAAATACTACAGTTAGTATTTAAATATAGGTACGCCGCTCCTTATTCGCCGCTCCTCAACCGAACTGGATGCAACGATGCTGACGATGCCGTGTGTTGGAAAAAGAGCTCGTCACCGCTACACCGCGTGCATGCCAACGTGGCTAAGGCATGGTGGTGCTCTGCCGCAGTTTCGATTTCGGACGTAAAAGGTTAAACGAATTTGTTTTGCAGAGCCGAAGAGATTCGCATTTCCGAAACAAGGTAATATTTATATTATTAGTGAAAACCTACAAAATGAGGCCAATAACAGTGCTTTTTCATAACGCCATTCACTGATTACACATTTTTGTATGCGCATTAAAGACGCATGTTTCTTCGCCTTTAGTTGATACTGCGATGTGCATAGTGGATATCTAAATATTTGGTAACTCCGCAAATTCTTACGTCACTGCATATGTTTCTGAGCCTAATTTGATAACTCCGCGTAGCCACCGTCTGTACGCACGTTCTTGAGCCAACTGTATCGATCTGTGTGCATTTGTTTTCAGTGCGTGGCAAAGTTCTCATACGGAGGCAAAAAGGCAAATCGAATTTACCTAGTAAGCAGGCGATGATAGTGGTAAGTAGAGCAGCACGCTTCATAGTTTCTTGTAATCACCTGCTTGGGAGAACAGAAGACATGAAACATTTTTAGACCACCTTAGCACGAAACTTAGGTAAATAAGATGAAAATTCGTGCCTGAATTCAGGCCTCGAAATAAATAGAAAATAAAATGCAACAAACAATGCATGTTGCTGTGTAGATGCGGCTTTAATTAAGGCATTGTAATCAAGTTATATTTCATTCTCTTTCTGCCGGTGATATTTACACAGAAGGAAATTGTTCCGTGATCTTGTAACTTCAAAGAGTAGTCAACTACATTTTCAGCCCTAAGTACAACACTTAAATATATATTTACTTTCAAGGTTAATTTTATTAAAATGGACGATCATGACACGAGGTGCGGGACGTACAGGGAAAAAGAAACGTGCATGGCATGGACATTACCCAGCAGAAGCTACCGAAAGGAACTGGGAGCAACACATAACCCGCTTATTAACTTGGCACGGTTAAGAAAGTATCAGGTAGGAAAGGATTGGCTTCGCTGCTCACTTCTCTCTTATTCACTTGCGTCGCGTACATTCACTCCTGACCAATATGCACTTGCTTCTCGCCTAATTACTACATAATCTCTTAATTTGTGCGCCTAATATCACATGCGCATATTAAATAGCCTGCAATCGTAAGCTACTATTTTATGTGACAGACACAGGTATCTTTATTCAGGTTGTACCAACGGGATCGAGTATATAACAGCCGAAGCGCAGATGTCGGTGGCGTGCTCAACTTTAGCTCAATTCTTGGTTTATTTTACCCTGTAATTTATTGTGAGATGTATTATATGCCGCTTGCTCATGCTTTGCCTATAAACAGCCGGCAGGGTTAGATATCTCCTGGCACGAATGATATCTCTAGCGTGTTTTATAAGAAATTTTCGCCTTGCCTTGTCTTGCTGGAAGTTTCCCCGGCATCTTATGACGCTGGTTTTCTGCTTGCCACTTTCTGTTCCGAGCATACTATATTATCACTAAAGCCCCAGACAATAATCGCTTTAAGACTAACGAAGAGAATCGACCGAATCTTTTGTGCAAAGTATGTTACAAACTTTTTGCTAAGTTGTTTATTGCCGTGTGCAGTAGTAACAAACTTCATAGGATCGCACTAAGTTTGCGGCATTAGAGGCAGCAGTATTAAATCCCACCTCCACATTGTTCGTTCGGTATTGCAGATGCATGATATGAGGATTGAACGTTCACTGTTGATTAATCGAGGCACGTTTGATCCTCAAGAGTACCGCTGTGTGCTTCGGGACGGTCTCACGCTGACATTTCCTGTGAAGATTTTCGTCTGCACCACCCCTGAGCCAAAAAGTATTTCGCCTTAAAAAGAATAGTATTCGGATTTTGCCTGTTCTGATAAACTGAATGTGCCTTGTGATTTGTTTATATAGATGAGACTAATCAGTTTGTGGAAGAACCGTGTGAAGGACTGTCATGTTGTATCTTCGCTAGAAGTGTGTGTTCCGAGAGCGGTGCGCTTTGGTGCGGAAAATATATATTGCCGCTCAGCATATGACGTCACTTTTTCGACCAATGCGAATTTTCTCGCATTAAAATTCAGTTGGCTGGGACAGAGTTTACGGGCAGGCGAAAAAATGTAATTGTCCCTTTTTAAGAGAAATTTAATTTTCATTCGTTACACTAAGGCCATCTACTAGGTGGTGGCTGACTTGAAAAAAAGAGAACGCTGCAGAACGCACATGTGACATGGGAGGCGAATTCTTCGATAGAAACAGCGCACAGCTACATGTCGCATCTAAATTCACCGGAGGAAGTACAGTGGGGCCAACCATTTTAAAATTCTTTTTTGATACCAAAGTATGAAGAATTTTCTGCATATTTTCTGCATGTGCAATATTACCTCGCCCTCATCTGTGTGAGATACTCAGCGTAGCCAAGGGCATTCTCTATAGCGGAGCAAGTTTTCGTAGCCCACATTGAAGCTTAGCTGCTACAGGGGCGTGCAGTATATCAAGAAAAATTAATAAATGATTAGTTGCGTTCTTTGTATGCGTGAAAACTGAAACACAGTATAAATCTTGTTCGATTACCTTTTGAGGCGATTGTATTGTGTTGTCCTACGGTTTTGTCAGTTCTGACTGGGAATGTAATCTACTTACAATTACGCAATTTTGAGGAAATATTTACAATGTAATTTAGATTTTTGCATTAGTATTTTGCCATGTGTGCTTTTTACTGTTGCTGCTTCTCTACGTTGTACCTAATCTGGTATTTATATGCCGGATTATCCAGGTTTCAAAGGGTTCAAGTGAACCAAGCCTCCCGTTCTCAACCCCCCCCCCCTCCCCCCAGATTGAAAAAGAAAAAAAGCTGATTTTCAAATTTAGTTAAAAAAATTGTGAAATCATTTTCATGATTTCATATGATTAAAATTAAGGCTCATGTATTTCAATGTCGAATGCATGAATAGCTGTTCGTCGCATCGTACGTAATATCAAAGCCATCTTCATATTTCGCCAGTCAAAGTACAAAACTTTGTGCTCGCCCAAATAGATGTAAAAAATAAAAACGGATTTTAGCTGGATCTATCTGGTTTCAGTTAGTTTCAGCAGGCCCCAGATGGTACTCAACTGACATTAACTAGTTCCAGATGCCTAACAGATGGAAGTCAGCGGGCCCCATTTGGCGGTCAAGTAGAACCAACGGGTTCCAACTTGCTTTCAGTCAGCTCGTACCAGCCGTTAAATCAACTGACCTCTGTAAATACCGCTGTTGAGGTCAGTCGTGTGTTTTATTAATCTGGCCGGAAGCAATGAAAGCAGTGACAAAACCAATAAATTATTATTTGGAGATCATGACTGTTTATAGCTGATGGCCGCTTCAGTAATTCCACTAAGCGTAGAATTTGTCGCTACTGTGAGCGGAGACGCGAGATTCTCACGTGGGTGAATTCTCATTAAGAAATTTTTCGTATGTTCTGCGGGAAAATATATGATCAGGCGATGTTCATAAACAGTCCGTAGATTCATCGGGTAAATATAGCGCGTGTTCTCTGCAGGAAATATTAAAATGCGTCGTCTCAAACATGACACTATGGGGCGGGGTAGGGTAATGAGTGCTATAGGGGCCGTCTTAATATATATATTTTTTTAACTGGGCCCTCATCAATGTTAATCCGCCCCTGTTTTTAAATGGATCATTATTTGCCAAGATCGCTGGGAAAAGCACTCGAGTGGTCGGGTTCGATAACTCATCGCCATATCACAAAAATGTCCAAGTTAGATTGAATAACACTGAGGACATAGGCGATCAAAAATAATGTTCATACTCTGCCCCTCAGCTCGCACACACCAAACAAGCCGGGACTACGGACAGCCCATGCCACTTGAGAATGCCGGTTGAGAAGGCTTGCTCAGATTTCTTGCTCTATATCAGAAATGGAGGGGAAGCTAAGAACTTGTGGTGAAGTGTCGCATTGCTCGGCTGCGAGCAGCAATTTTAGTAGTAGTAGTAGTAGTAGTAGTAGTAGTGGCAGTAGTAGTAGTAGTAAAAGTAGCAGTAGTAGTAGTAGTAGTAGTAGTAGTAGTAGTGGTGGTAGTAGTAGGGGGGCGGGGGCGTAGTGGTGGGGTGGTAGTGGTGGTAGCAGTAGTACTGGTAGTAATAGTGATATTGGTGGTGTGTTGCGTAACCGAACGTTGGTTGCCACGGAAACCACACTAAATGTGGGGCGATATGGAGGAAGGTAACGCGCAGTCCAAGATTATAAGTATACAAACCCATCTCATTTTACACCAACACCTGCTCAAAGTCTGTTAATTGGGATTCACGTAGCTGTGGTGGTCGCAGTAGCAGTAGTAGTAGTCGCAGTGGAAAGTAAAAAAAAAATGTTCTCTAACTATACTAAATCTGAAATGTCGCAGAACAAAAATACGCCTCCCAGCTGTCATGGAATCTCTTGCTACACAGTGGTAACAGTCCTGAGAGTTTTTTATTATTATTTTTTTTTAGCTGTAGAAGTTGCCGAGGCCAAGAGGACTTGCCGACGCAGCTGCTGTTTCAAGTTGGGATATCTGAGCTCCCATAGCCTCGACCCAGGCGTTAATCGCTATCATGTTGAGCGTAAGCATTAGAAATGGCCCACATATCTGAGAAGAGAAACCGCCTGTCCAGAATCTGGCGCCATGCTTCCACTGTAATCGTCACGCTTAGACTCTCCATGCGACGGAGGTTTCCGATTTCTGATAAACTTTCTAGCTGACAGAGCTCCTTTTACCTTGATCCTTATAGAGAAAGAAAACTTTGTTTTTAAGAAAGAATTAAGTCAGCTAGCCTTAACCATGTCCTCATGATGCAGTAGGCATGAAAAATCTCTGACTCTCCAAGTTTCTCAGGTAGCCGCTAGTGGAGATGCTCCTACATTGCCAAAGTTCGTCTCGCGAAGCCCATAAAGTTTTTAAATATCACTATCTGTCAATCGCTATGATCATCGCTGAAGTAAGTTTTGGCATAATGAAGGTAGCTTGGTAGTCGGGGGCCACTTATCTTTGAATTTGAACTTATCATTAAAGCAATTCAAGTGATACCAGAATCCTCATTCTCCTAATTTCACTCTTGTGTGGTTGCTAGGGCACAAATTGTTATTCAAGCGCAAGTTCAAGGTTGTGAGAACTTTTCAACTGCATTAGTAATCTCGGAGGCACATAAACGCAGGTTCAACGCCCGGTAGCATATTTTACCGATGTAAGACATGTAAGCAAGAATAGTGGTGCACCCTACGTCTATACTGTTTTTGACCGCCCACGATGATCTGCGCGCACACGCAGTATTGGTCTGTGTGTGTGTGTGTGTGTGTGTGTGTGTGTGTGTGTGTGTGTGCGTGCGTGCGTGCGTGCGTGTGTGCGTGTGTGTGTGTGTGTGTGTGTGTGTGTGTGTGTGTGTGTGTGTGTGTGTGTGTGTGTGTGTGTGTGTGTGTGTGTGTGTGTGTGTGTGTGTGTGTGTGTGTGTGTGTGTGTGTGTGTGTGTGTGTGTGTGTGTGTGTGTGTGTGTGTGTGTGTGTGTGTGTGTGTGTGTGTGTGTGTGTGTGTGTGTGTGTGTGTGTGTGTGTGTGTGTGTGTGTGTGTGTGTGTGTGTGTGTGTGTGTGTGTGTGAGAGAGAGAGAGAGAGAGAGAAATAAACGACAGTTGTAAAACACCGATTCCACGCGTGTGTGTAGTTGCTTTCTTGCATCTTTTCTTGTAGCTAAAATTTATGCACTGAAGAAATATAATATGTAGTAAAAGTGAATGTCATGGCGGAAAAGTTGCTTGTTTTTTTTTCCTTACCTAATACAGCTGAAAGCATTCATTTGCTCAGGATTAGGTCTAGATTGACATATTAATTTACGAGCCAGCAAGCTTCTCCCGACAAGGCTGCTATGCGCGTCAGCATTTTTAACGGATTCCGTCGGTGAACTCTCAGGTATTTTAAGGCATCCTAGCTATTTAGGTCCTGAATCAAGTCTCAAAGCTCACATTGGGGCAAGGAATTGGTCATACTGGGAGGCAGCATGCTTTTGTTCGTGCTGGCCTGCCTGTAAGACATGTCATGGCGAGATTTTTTGGCTCAGTTCGAGGTGCGACTTATCCCCTTGCTGATGCAATAAAATTATTGTCCGTAAAAGCATCAGGTGCAAAATCTCTTAAACATTTAATTATTAACAATAATAAAGGAATGTAATATTTATATGCTTATGTTAATTAGTGTGATTGTCGTGATTCTGGTATACAGTAACACAAAGGGGTCCTGCAGAAACTCCTTCCTTCTTTTCGTTATGTTTTTTTTTTTTTTTTTTTGCCTGAGAAAGTCCAATTTTATCACCCATCAGCGAAGTTGCAGTGCACTTTCGGAGTGACATGCAAATAAACTAAAACAAATTCAGGGAGAGGCTAAAAAGAAACAATGTTGCGTTTTGCCATACGTCGCATTTCCCCTCATTTTTCTTCTTTTTTTTTGTCCGAGGGCAGTAATATAAATTGAGTTCAATTCTGATTTTTTGCGCAAGCAGTAAAGATGCTACGAAGTCTGCTCTTATATGTTTCAAAGCACCTACTCCCCCGACCATTCTGTCGGCAGTGGTTAAGTAAAAAACGACGTTGAGCACCGTAATATACACGAGTAGACTGACAACAGGCAGCGTAATGCGTTAAACAAGTGTTGCCAATGTATACTATATTTCTGGATCGACAAACAGCAGCAGCAGCAGGCTCCGCCGGGGTGGTACAGTGGTAAGACGCCCGACTACTGTGCCGGAGTTCCCGGGTTCGAACCCGACCACGGCGGCTGCGTTTCGATGGAGGCGAAACGAAGTGGCGTCCGTGTGCTGTGCGATGTCAGCATACGTTAAAGATCCCCAGGTGGTCGAAATTACTCCGTAGCCCTCCACTACGGCTCCCCTTTATCTCTATCCACTTTCACTCCCACCTTCATCCCTTCCCTTACGGCGCGGTTCAGGTGTCCACAGAGCAAGTGTGACAGATACTGCGCCTTTCCCTTCCTATGAACCAACCAACCAACCAGCAGCAGCGCAATACCAGCGAAGTAAATAAACAAATTAATGAGATAGCTAATTACATGGTGTGCTGACAATGCGGCAGCATTGAACTGTCAAGCCCGCTCGGTCCGCTTCTTCCTCTCCCTCTTTGCTGCTCCCCGCATACGCTCAGGCCTGTGCACTCAACGACATCTATTCATCTTCGTGACATACTTCCGCGCCTGCTCCGCTGGCAGAGATTCTGCAGCTCCGTGTCGGCCTGATACGCGCTGCTGTCTAAACAAGTCTGCGCACAGCCATATCACGCGCTCTCATGACGTCACACCTCCGTCGACCAACCAGCGAACCAATGCCGGACGTCGCCTGTGTTTTTTTTTTTTTTTTTCCAACGAAGTTTCTAACATTATCGAATTAATAAACGAGTAGCCAGGGATCAATGAACCGTGAAGCGCGGAAGAAGAAACTTGTATTCTGACATTTCTTTCGCGTTTCCTCCACTTTTGTAGTTGGTGACCCAAGCTGTAGTTCATTCCAAGCTGCTTTGTGCGCTTACACCTGAAAAATGCTTACCAGGAAAGGAAGTGAATTACTGACGTCGCTGCTTCGCTCGCAGCACGTAATTCGAACGACGCGTTATATGCCGTGAAATGATGAGCCAGATAGTTAAGGGCGTAGAAATAGCTACATTCCTTCCGAGATGACAGCGAAACAGCGAGAACTGAGCAACCGTCATATTCTGAGACGTGTTGTACCAAATTCGATGCTTATTGAAGATGCAGAAAGTCAAACTGCGAAAAACAACAGTAAATTTAAAAAAAGTAAAAATCCTACGCTTGCGAAGAGGTACTTCTTCGTCTTAGTATGTACGCATTGACGAGATAAAGACGCTGAACAGCTGCGACAGGACGCAGGGAGTAGACAGAGAGTGTATACACATATACTTCCTGTTTCTTGTGTCAGTAACGCTGCACATTCGCATAATGCAGCTATTTGCAATGTTCCGCCGTGGCTTAGTCCTGTACATTGAACGCTATCGTTTCCTCTAAGGACTGGATTAGAATGCGGTGTTAGCGCGTACTTGCAGGAGGCTGAGTGATTTTCTCTCGGTTACTTCACCAATTTCAAACTCGGAAGATTGAATGCATGCATAATGTTTTCAGGATCAGTGAACAGGTCCCTGTGCAGTAGAGGCAAACGACAAAAGAGAAGGCAGGCGCGATAAAAACGAGTTAAAACGGGCAGTAGTTTAAATTTTACACCAGTACGTTGCCAGTCAGGACATGGTTCTAAGAAAGAGGCGTGTTTTCACCATGTCGGACAAATTTCTTAACACGAAGAAAAGATTTCTGAACTCTGTGGACGCTGTACCTTCTTTAGGGCGTCCTGTAGCATACCTCATCCCTAGAGGCATTCGGTTTCATGTTGTTATTAATGTGCCGATTCCACGTTATTTTGTTTTCTTGGGTGCCTGTGATATGGTGGAGTGGAATGGCGCTCAAAAATGATGATCTCGTGGCTCGTTCTGATTGCATTGATTTTGTTGAAAATGTCTGCAAATGTATTCGAAAACCACTGCTGGTGTAATTAACTAACTTAATTGATAGATATCCTTGTCAAGGCGTTTTTTTTTTTTTTTTTTGTGTGTGTGGTTAGCGTGCTCAGCTGTGGCTCTAAAAGCTAGTAGTTCGAAACATTGTGCACACCTGCTTTTTTTTCCTCTTTTGTTAATTTTGCTTTTTAAATCAACGTTCCATCTACTTTACTGCTCCGAACTTTGTCCAACCCTGATTCTCTCCCACAGCAACCAAACTCTATTACGTAAGGAACAAAACCGCAAAAACGACACGGCAGAGTTAACACGACAACATAGAGCAGTACTGACAGCTGGCCAATACAAGGCCATTCTATACGACACACTGGTCCACCGTGTTTCACATGGGCGCATCTCGCGCAATAAACTGGTACACTAAATCTCCAGATGTTTATATTCCTAGCCATTTGACAAATCAAAAGGATGTGAACGCGTTGAAATTAACGAGACTGCGAAGCAAGCAAGCACACCTACCTCAGACGGGAACCCGGCCAACTTTCGCTGTCTGTGCTGCTGGTTTCAATGGCGGATCGCGAGAAAGATTCGCAACTTCGCGCCTCCCTCGCTTGTTTCCTCCTCCTCCTCCGTCACTGTTATCTTTTCTTTATATGTTTTACCCGTTCCCGTAGGCTTCGGGTTTCCTCCTCGGCTTATACGAAGGCCACTACGCGTGTTTAGGCACAGATGCTATAAAATATGATGCGTATCTCTCCTTTGTCCGGTGTCTGGTATACCGATACATTTGAAGTCGAATACACGATTTGGGACTCTGAAGCCGTCATAATGGTGGGAGCTATACTGAAGGAAGAAAATTGATTAATATACCAAGCAGCCGTTCAATTTCTTTATCGATGAGTACTTTGTGAAAGGCATATAATGCCCCTAACCATTACGTGTTTTTTTTTTCTGGTAGACGTGTTGCAAATATTAACATTTGTCACTGTTTACAAAATAAACATTATTATTACACTGTCACTCACTAAGTCAATCATTTTAGATTACCTAACTATTCTATCATACTGCGGGTTAGAGTCTACTATTGCTTCACCATCACGCGAAAAATTTCCAAGGAACACGATTGTGACATCATGCATCGACCATATATATGTACGTACCCCTAATAGCGACACTTCAGCATACGCGATAACAGAAAAGCTAGCCGACCATTATAATTCACGACTTGCCAAATAACTCTATATGATACCACATTCGTAACCTAAAGGGTACGAACTTGTAAAGATGTCAATAATCGTCAATCAGAAACTGGATAAAATAATCAGAGAATTTAATTTGGACTTGCTGAAAGCACTTTGCAATCCTTGTATTATTTATGTTTTTGTAAACGAATCCGTCATTTTATCCGCACAAAACGTCTGCTAATGAAAGGGAGACAAGATTGTTTGTTTGTTTGTTTGTTTTTGTTTTGTGGGGTTTAACGTCCCAGAGCGACTCAGGCTTTGAGGGACGCCGTAGTGGAGGACTCCGGAAATTTCGACCACCTGGGGGTCTTTAACGTGCACTGACATCGCACAGCACACGGACGCCACTCCGTTTCGCCTCTATCGAAACGCAGCCGACGAGGCCGGGATTCGATCTCGCTTCCTTGGGTACAGTAGTGGGAGAAAAGACTTGAAACGGCTATCACAAATACTAAAGGATAACCACTATAAATACCTACCCTGGAAAAGATTAAACGTTCCTCGGAAGATGAATTTCTGGATTCCGAATTTACAATGGCAAGAAACGGGGTCAATGCATCACTGTGTTCCTCGAAACGCAGCTGCTATGCGCCGGAATTCAAAAAGACAGCTAACAAGAGTGCGAAAACGTGCTCCATTGTCAATGGCTTGTGAAGAAATTCAGACAAACATAAATTATTCATCGACGAAGTATTTCACGGTGACCTCGTTAGTATGGCCAATTCATTCATCGAACACTTCGCGGCCGCGTCTCTAGATGTGACGCATACTGTCCTTGATACACGCGTAGAAACATGGCTAAAACTTGTCAATGCGTTTCAAGTAACCAGTCAACCTTCCTGACTGCGCGCTGAATATAAACGGACCATAAGCGTGAAACGCCGTGCGCGTGTTCTTGGTGAAGATGGACGCTTCTTCACAATCTTGCATTTGTGCTAATTCCTCTTGTTAATCGTGTCTGGTCGCTTTCAGGCAGGTTTTCTGCCTTTTACTATGGCATATCGCGAACAGTACTGAGCACATAACGCCTATTGCAAAAAGCGTTACGCGCCACTGGCCGCAATTAATTAGCCGCTACGGCGTTCAGATACTCAGCCCAAGGTCGTATAATCGAGGAAATGAACCTCGGTCAAGGCTGCCGCATTTCAATAGCTGTTCAATGTAAAAACACCAGTAATAATTCTGTCTCAAGTTCAAGGCCCATTGAGGACAAACAGCCGCTCACCGGTAGCAAGGCAGTGTCCCGTTTTATAGCAAAGAAACAACTCTAAAAGAGACCAGATCTTACACAAATTACAAAAAAAATAAATAAAACCTAATACATATGTTACAGTTACCCGTAGACGTCAAATGTCAAACGCGGATTCATGAGGGCATGCGCTGTACCAACAACTACTTCGGAACAGTGGCTGCCTGTCCTCTTTGGTAACGACGGCAACGCTGTTATAGAGTCGGGGAAGAGCTTGACATTCATGGTGAAAAACAGTGCAGACTGCCAGGAAGGAAAAATGAAAGAGGACAAGCATTGGTTCCAACACTGCACCGAACGCTTCACAGAAGAGCTGAACGCCGCAAAGCGAAGAAGACTCATTGACGGACTAATGGCAGCCCCGTGATGGTAAAGGTTCCATGCAGAACAAACTCCGGAGCGACGAGTACACCATCATTGGCCACTTCTGGTGCATGTAAACAAACAGTTTAAATATTATTTTAATGATTTCACAGTTTACCTACGATTTTCATTCCTTCGTGAAGAAAAGCGAGTACCGACCCTAGAGCAGACTGCGAAACTATGAAACATTATTTCAAAAACTATGCATATTTAGTAAAACAATAATAACGTGCGCGTGGAAGTAACTTCTAGCTGTCGGCACTGGTAGGGAGTGTGACCCGTAAAGATCAAAGAGATGCGCATGCAAAAAAAAAAAAAAAAAAAAAAAAGCCGCTGCTCTGTTTTTAGAAGTGACCCACATTTTCCAGGAAATAACGCGTGTCCAGTAGCTGGTCCTGTGCAGTTAGTGTAAATATGACGCGAGCGCTTAGCCTGCTGCGGAGGAGTCCGCTTTCAGATAAGACTTTTTTTTTTTTTTGTGCTCACTTACTGTCTTACTGACGAGAAGAAAAAACTTGGTTTTGAGAAATAAACAAGCCAGCTAGATCCGCTCCCGCTCTATATATGACGCCTTTGAAATACTGCGTATGTTTAAGGCACATACTGGCAGTATATGAGCCAGAAAGATAAGGGGGGGCTCTGAAGTTGCTCGACGACTTTTCCGTTGTTGGCGACCTTGAGATGACGTCGAGCTAAAACCAGATAGCCAACATCCGGGCACCGAATCGCTCTCCTCCCGGCCCTGATTTCCCTTCATCCGAGCACCGAAACATGAACATCCGGAACTGAACGAGATTTAATGAGTCTAGTTCTCTGTTCCCAAATGCTTACGATCTCTCCCCAAGGATAGCGCCTCGGTGGCATACACTGGCGCTTAGAACACCGCCCCACTCTATGCGCGATAAATAATTTTCACGAGCGAGTACGTTTATTCCAACCACGTCTCTGCCCCGAACATTGAGCTCAAAGAACAGAAAACGTGCTCATGTACGCCTGTTATTTACAATCAATATTTAATATGTTATATATTTTTAAGAAAAATGCAAATATTTCACTACACCCACTACGTAACCATAAAAGTGCATATTTTGGTCCCATGTTTTGGTAGCGAAATATTGTGGCTCTTCAGGCAAGAAAAGGCAAATGCCTTCTCCATAAGTACGCAACTACTTTCTTGTTTTAACTATTAGCATTTAAACTTAAGCATTGATCAACACCGCGATAGCCTTTTCGCAATTTGCTCCAGTTTTTAATTGCTAGCGATTGATCTCGCTTTTGTAGAAGGCAGTCCAATGAATGCGGCACTCGCGGCACTTCCCACGGTAGCGGCACGCTCTGCACAGGAGTATATCTCCTACTTAAAATTTCTATTATGCTTGTTCTTAACCTAGCGTCCTCGTTCCTTTCACTGCCCAGATGATATGTCGCTACACGACGCTCGTTCATAGCCATCCCTCAGGGCATCCGCACGTGACATGCTCTACATGCAAACATGCGTTTGTCACCTGCACTTCGGCTGGCGAAGGACGTCCCCGGATTTCTCCCAGCATTAGAAATGAAAGGATCATTCTGAGAGAAAAAAGATGAATTTATTTTAAAGGGTCGGATTTATGGCTAACGAGGGTTACGAATATAGAGCAGGGCTATAGGTATAACTTACTGTGGGAGCTTGCATGCGAAGCCCCTCAGATGGTGACATCGTCTACGTAGGCAATGAGTTGGACCCATTCAGCCTTGGCGAATCGACGCGCTAGTTGGTTCACGACTATATTCAATAACAGGGGCGAGAAGGTCGCTTCTTGAGGCCTAGAAGCCACGCGTTGCTTCTATTTGATGACGGATGGTTTTGCAGCAGCCACATTCGAGTTGCCGACTTGGAAGCAAGAGAGCAATGCACTGATCGTCATACTCCCTTCGGTACAGTCACGACGCAGTAATCTTTCAAATGTAATTTAGTGACTTCTTTCGCCAAAATGGGCCAACGTTTACCCCAATTACCTGAACATGTGAGCTTAATAAAATATAAACGGGCCTATCCAAATGTTTTCGCTCAGCATTGAAAGGTCAACTCCGGTGGTTTTTCCATCATTCTGTGTTTTTGGTTGAATTGCATTCCTCGGCACGTCCTGACTCGAACACAAAAAACCGTTTTTCTAAATTCCAATTAGAAGTATTTTTAAAAAGCAAAAACAGCAAATCGAAACCGAAACTGCTTTCACGACCAGAAACGACGTCTCAGGTGACGAAATGGTGACGTCACACTCAGTATTAGAGAAACACTCGTACGTGTCGTACGTGCGTTGGATGGTGAAAATAAAGTATGGAAATCATGAAGCATTGCATAAAATGTCTGAGGTAGTTCAATATTAGCCTCACAATTTCATAATCGTGCGGGAAGTGGACAGTAACGCCGGTATACTGATTGTGACTTCAGAAACTCAGTGTTGCCGGCTGAAATAGTCTCAACTTAAGCCATGAAAACAGCATATTTTAAAGTCGTGTTGCGCGCGAACGGATTATCGTACGGCGCCCAAATTTTGTAGAATGCGTCAGGACGAAGAGGAGAATCTACAGTAAAATTTTTATTCGAATATTCGAATGTCAAAAAACCCCCAGAGTTGCCCTTTAAGCATTGTCAGAGAAGGGTCAACTTGATTGCTTGCTTCATTAGACGCCCGTATCGAAAATATTTCCGGAGTATCCGGGTTCGACATCGACCGCCACCGGCTGCGTTTCGATGGAGGCGAAACGGAGTGGCGTACGTGTGCTATGCAATGTTAAAGAACCCCAGGTGGTCGGAATTTCCGGAGTCCTCCACCACGGCGTCTCTCATAACTTGAGTTGCTTTGGGACATTTCATTTGCAAGCTTGTTCATGACAGAAATAATGGCCAGGCAGCGAGAAAGAACGTGGCCTAAATATGACACATACAACTAAAATGTGGTTATGCGCATCGTAATTGAACTTTGTCATAGATGTCAGGCATGCGCTCTCCGTGTATGCTTTATTGCCTACGTGCATATGTGGTCGATTTAAGCACGGTTGAGCAGTTTGTTTACGCATGTGGCGTCATTTTCATATATTCAGCAGTGGATTGTAGCTTCGGAGAAACTGAGGTCCCAAGGCCGAATGGCCGACCACTATAGTTAACCGCATGCGCAAACACAACAATGTTATATACCATTTAAGTATTTTTATTCGCCAGTTTTTAATTCAGCAGTAATGTGTTCCTGCGATAGCATATCTACACCTGAATTTTGAGACAGTGGGGAACAACAACAGATTTCTCAAAATTACCTTTCTCGTTTAGCGAGCTTAACCGAGCAGCATAAGACGGAGAATTTTCTTTTTTTTTTTCGCTTTTTCCTAACACCAGCCTCAAAGCATAGAAAAGTTCATTGTGGCCACCGCGTAGTTCAGCAAAGTCTGGTAATTGCCGTAGAGGTTCAGGTACAGTTCCTCCCTCAGGTAATTGGCGATGTATGACTTGAAGTTGCTCATTCGAACTGCGTTCAAATCCAGGTTGTCACCAGGAGTGACTTCCAACTTCACATGTTCCACGAAGAAAGTGCGCACGAAGCCTGGCCGATTTCTAGCCGCGGTCACCTCCATCGTTCCCGTTGTATTGTAGACGACGGCTTGCACACCCACATCCTTTATTGTACCCTGCAAGTTGTCTCCCTTGGTCTGTAAAGAAAAGAAGAACTTGCACGTCCTTGCTTAACCATTGCGGCTGTGTCAACAATAAACAAAAACGTCTCTACCGCACCAGCTATAGACAACACCCTGAAGCTGAAAACTAAAGATTCTCGCAGGCTTGTGCTTTCGGTAGTGTGCGTAAGTGCGCTGATTTCCATTGTTCGCAGTCTCTCTTAATTATAGCTTTTATATGGTTTGGTCTAGGAAAAGCAATAAATATAAATCCCTGCTAAATACTTTCTTTTAATACCCCACCACCATGGCTCATGGCTAGCGCTCAACTGCTGAGACCAAGGACAAGGCCGGTTCGCTCTTCTGTGAAGGCGTGAAGAAAGGCGCCCGGGCACTGTGCGACGTCTGAGCGTTAAAGAACTTACGTTACGTGGTCTAAATTTCCGGAGTTCACTACGGCGTCCGTTATAGCCTGAGTAGCTTTGGGACGTTAAACACTGCAAACCAAACCAAACCAAACCAAACCAAATCAAACGTTTTCTACTCTATTTTGTTCCATACCAAACGAAGGTACCTCGTGATTTTCAGACGTCATCGACTGCCAAGGCGGGGTGAAAGGCTCCCTTAGAGGTCTCCATCTCCACCTGCCCTGAACACGTGTGATGATTGACTGGCGTATGGTATTCAGGTTTGGCATGGCATTGTGTGGTGTGGTATGGTGTGCTGTGGTATATGGTATGGTATGGTATGGTATGGTATGGTATGGTATGGTATGGTATGGTATGGCATGGTATTGTGTGGTGCAGTATGGTGTGCTGTGGTATATGGTATGGTATGGTATGGTATGGTATTGTACGGTATGATAGGGTACGGTATGGTATGGTATGGTATGGTATGGTATGGTATGGTATGGTATGGTATGGTATGGTACGGTACGGTACGGTATGGTATGGTATGGTATGGTATGGTATGGTATGGTATGGTATGGTATGGTATGGTATGGTATGGTATGGTATGGTAGGTTGTGGTTCAGTATAGTATGGCGTGGTATTGTATTGTATAATGCCATGGTATAGTATTTAACATCCCTGCCTTCCGGCCTCCTTTTCTCCTCCTCCTCCATGGTATAGTATAGTGGGTGTGGTATGGTGTGGTACCGTACGGTATAATACGGTATGGTATGGTATGGTATGGTATGGTATGGTATGGTATGGTATGGTATGGTATGGTATCGTATGGTATGGTAGGTTGTGGTTCAGTATAGTATGGCGTGGTATTGTATTGTATAATGCCATGGTATAGTATTTAACATCCCTGCCTTCCGGCCTCCTTTTCTCCTCCTCCTCCATGGTATAGTATAGTGGGTGTGGTATGGTGTGGTACCGTACGGTATAATACGGTATGGTATGGTATGGTATGGTATGGTATGGTATGGTATGGTATGGTATGGTATGGTATCGTATGGTATGGTAGGTTGTGGTTCAGTATAGTATGGCGTGGTATTGTATTGTATAATGCCATGGTATAGTATTTAACATCCCTGCCTTCCGGCCTCCTTTTCTCCTCCTCCTCCATGGTATAGTATAGTGGGTGTGGTATGGTGTGGTACCGTACGGTATAATACGGTATGGTATGGTATGGTATGGTATGGTATGGTATGGTATGGTATGGTATGGTATGGTATGGTATGGTAGGTTGTGGTTCAGTATAGTATGGCGTGGTATTGTATTGTATAATGCCATGGTATAGTATTTAACATCCCTGCCTTCCGGCCTCCTTTTCTCCTCCTCCTCCATGGTATAGTATAGTGGGTGTGGTATGGTGTGGTACCGTACGGTATAATACGGTATGGTATGGTATGGTATGGTATGGTATGGTATGGTATGGTATGGTATGGTATCGTATGGTATGGTAGGTTGTGGTTCAGTATAGTATGGCGTGGTATTGTATTGTATAATGCCATGGTATAGTATTTAACATCCCTGCCTTCCGGCCTCCTTTTCTCCTCCTCCTCCATGGTATAGTATAGTGGGTGTGGTATGGTGTGGTACCGTACGGTATAATACGGTATGGTATGGTATGGTATGGTATGGTATGGTATGGTATGGTATGGTATGGTATGGTATGGTATGGTATGGTATGGTATCGTGTGGTATGGTGTGGTTTGGCACGGAGTGGTTTGGAACGGTATGGCACGGTATGGTGTGGTGTGGTGTCGTTTGGTGTGGTTCGATATGGTAGGATGTGATGTAGTGTAGTATGGTGGGGTGTGGTGAAGCGTGGTGGGGTATGGTAAGGTACAATATATGGAGCATAGTTCGTCCCGAAAGAGACATAGGCTATGAGGGACAACGGATGCCGTACGTAGAACGGCTCTAACGACTACTTATGGTTTGTGCCCTGACATTGCACAGTATACTGATGCGCTGCGTTTTTCCTCCTTCGATACGCGGCCGCCACAGCTGAGATAAAATCCACGTCCTAGAAATCAGCAGTCGAGCGCTTTCCACTGAGCTACCGCGGCAGATGTGCTGGTTGATGCACGCATGATCAGGTGATGGAGAAAAGAGGTGCATAAGTTTCAACGCGGCATTGTTGAAGGTCCCGTTCTCCAGAAAATCTGACATCGGCTTCGTTACCCGCAAAACATTCCTTCGGCAGATGATGGCCGGGCACTGGCTTCATCGTCGGGTTGTGTGACGTCTTAAGAGTACATGACTTGCCGAGTTGGAAGGAGGTACCAACTTGGGAAACTCTTTCAAAATGGAGAGGTGAGATTCAGACTGGGCCCTTCGGGGCCCTTGGATCCCAAATCAGACACCATGTACCCGCAGGCAACGCAGTTACTTTCATACGGCTTTGGTTAAAGCGGGGCTTTGTGTCTACGTCAGGTGGTATTTCATATAGTTTTGCAGCTTATGACTGTGTGCTTATGGCCATCTGCTAGATAATACAGATACAAATGAAGGTATTAGTTAAGAAAGTAGCTGAGGGCATACACGCGGACGAAAATCCGCGAAGGGAGGCGCATGCGGGAGCTATTATCGTTGCCACATCACATAGCCTTAAAAGCTGAGTCTAACTGTCCCACCAATTTGTTTTTACACTAGGTGACACATAAGGCTTCGAAATCCAGTTTCGCCCACAATGGCATATAAAAAGTATTGGTTTCGTTTTGCCCTTTGCTAGCAACTGAGAAGCCAAGTGGTGCCCTTTTCACGAGATAAGTAAATGTGATAAAATCAATGAAAACCAGTATACGCATCCAAGACAACAAATGAGTAAGCCAGAAGAATCAAGGTATACAAACATCTTTTAAATAATTTACATTAATTTTGTGCAAGCCTGCCGTTGATTTGCGCTGTGGATGAATGAACGAAAAATGGTTGAGTCGAGCGAAGCATAGAATAACACATTCGCGCATTTACTGCTTCGATTTTGGGACTCGTTAAATAAATAAATTTTATAGGTGTCATCTCAGTGTAGTTCATTAGCACGCTCCTAATTTATGGCGGCGTCCCAGCCCCACAAAAAAATAAAATCCTTCCTCTTCGAAAAGCGTAGCATCTGCTGCCTATAGACCCTATTCACTATCAGGTTTAGCTGGCGGCAGTTGTGACAACCTTGTACTGCGGAGACGCCATAACATTGGGCGGTTCGAAACTAAAAGCAAACGAAAATATTTTTCCGATGCACCGGCGCCGATCTACCGGCCTGCTCCCTGCTGCGCGCCGCTCATTTGTCGGACGCTTGAGACGCCGTTTCGAACGCCGTCCAACCAGAGCTCGGATTTCACCGACGCCGTGCCATGATTCGCCGCAGGCCCTCTCTCTCTTTCTTTTCCCCTCTCCGATGTTGCGTTGTGCGTGCCATCGTTACCAGTAATGCCGCAGTGACGTAAGGTGGATAAGCTCTATAAGTCCCTCCCTGTCCGGTACATCGCGTTCGCTCAGTCGGTTTCCATACTTCTCATCGGTAAAAAAACGCACGCCTAATGAAATAAAGAGCAAGGGTGAGTCCATCCCTTGATTCATACCACGGCAACCATGTCCGAAGCGATGCCGTCGAAACTGATCACACAGGTGACACTGGTGTTGCCGGCCACCACCTTTGGGTCGCAATCCCCGACGCGTCGCACTGCGGTGTCGAAGTTCTTGATGCCGCCTCTGGTCACGTTTACCTTCAAGTCCCGGTTCGTGATGGCCGTCTTGTATACCTGTACGATATATCACTTGAAGTCTGATATTTCGCTTGAGCACGAACATGAATTCTCATTTTCGCGCGTCTGTGCGAAAAGAGGGTAACAATATGATGTTACGACCACACGTTATTTTGTTGGGATCTCGCCTCCGTTACTCAGTTTACGCTGTATTGTATTTAAACGCAACATAATGAACGTGCCCTCCAAAGGTGGGGGACCCAATGTAAATGCTATAATTTCGGCTGGCAGTCAAATGCATCATAATAATGCGATAGCGTTTAAGGCTCCACATTCACCCGAAAATCCGGCGCCGGCGTTGTGACCGAAATGTTTTGCTTTATTGTTAGTTTTTGACTAATTCAACAAAATATATAAGAAAACATTCACAGGCCACCTATCGACAACTTTGTGCAGGCTTTGTTATATTAAAGTTCAAGAATTGTCAACGTTTACAGCCATGGAGCCCATTCTGGTATACATGACTGCATTTTCAGCTCCTACAAAAGTCGATGAGCCTAAAATCCCGAGCATGGTGCTGGCAGGCAGTAGCTGGCAGCCGACATGGTGGAGCACTGACTGGACACAGGGTTGCCTGACAATATACGTTTGGCAGGAGCTTCCAACTCGGGCCTCTCATTTCACATGGGAGGGTAATATTAGAATCAGCCTGCCAGGACACTTGCTTTCATGTTGCCCCTAGGCCACGGCAGGCACCTTCGTGCGGCTTTGGTTGAACTAGGTTTTATATTGTGGGTTGGTAGCCTACGCTATCGCGTCATACCCTTAAAGGCGGAGCTCAAGTGTCCCCCGTAAGTTTTTCAGCCCTGCAATGATTTTGCTGCGGCGACTACATGTTGTGTGCTGCGGGTGACACAAAAGGGATGTCGCAGAGGGCAACTAGGCCTGCTGGACCAGGGGTGTGCTACGAAGCATTTAAATGTGAAGGATCTTCTGTTACGTAAACTTCTGAGAGACTAACACTAGAACCAAGTGAGGCAACAGGCCTCTGCTGAGTGAGAACACGTTGTTTCATGCTCTTCGAGACAACGCTGCAGCTGCAGAGATGCTCGGTCTAGCTTAAGCGAGCTAGCTTTATTGTATACCTGAGGAAAAGAAAAAGAAAAGCCACAAAGAGGGCATCTGACGATGTGGTTCTCAGAGTAAGGGATTGAGTGGTAATAATAAGCCGAATATATTTTTTCTGGTGGAGGCAGATGTCAGTTCTCGTCCATTCTTCAAATATTCTATTTAGTTTTGAAGTTTGTGTGTGCTATTTTTGGTCTAGTGAAGAGTAAGGTTACTCGATGCATGGCGCTTTCTACTACGGCGAGGGAGAAGAATAGGCGGATGGATCGAAGTATCTTAATTTAGGAGGTTTCCTCAATTTTTCCGGTCATATTTGATAGCAAACAATATACCAGTACCTACCGGCTTCAAGAAATTATAACATAACAAGAATATTTAAATTAGAGCATTTGATAGTGCAGTGAATATACGTAAAAGAGCTGTTTCCTCGAAGCACCCGCAAGTCCAGCTTCCTTAAGCACCACTTATGATGTCGAGAAAAGCGTGCAATATTGCAAGAAGCAGCTATGAACGTATTGATGCGAATAATCTGATCTTACACAGCGTGCAAATTGTTGCTCTTAAAGTTGATCCTACGCTCGCGCCGAGTAATCAAAGCAGGCAGAAAAAAAAACAATTGTGGGCATTTCGTACAATAAAATAAGAAAACTGCAAGCATCCCGACTAGGAATGCGCGGATATATTGATTTTTATCATGGAATCTTACGATACTTATTTATTTATTTATTTATTTATTTGAAATACCCTAAAGGCCCAATAGGGCATTACATAGGGGGGGGGGGGGGGGGGGGGGGATGTGGAAGCAAATCAGGGTAGAATAAAACAGTTGATGTTATGGTGGTATGTGAGGGAAGTATATAACTAGTCATAGTAATCTTTATACAAAACTAGGAAAACATAGTCGGGCAAGCAATATTTCAACATAATAAGAGAACTGTGAAAAGATAAAAATGTGCAGCGATTTTAACAAAAGGGAAAAACATGCACATCGCGCATGACAGACACTACAAAGCTGTCCATGAATACAGAAACTAAAACCAGAAAAAAAGATAATAAATGAAACATTTGAGATCTCAGCGACTCAGAAACACAGATTACACAGATGCAAAACATTCTCATAACTGCAATTCAAAAATATTCTTGTCCAGGATATCTTGATGTGCAAGAGAAGGCTGGCTAGGACTGACATGACAACAAACAACACTCGCCAACTAAAACCAGAAAAAAAGATAATAAATGAAACATTTGAGATCTCACCGACTCAGAAACACAGATTACACAGATGCACAACATTCTCATAACTGCAATTCAAAAATATTCTTGTCCAGGATATCTTGATGTGCAAGAAAAGGCTGGCTAGGATTGACATGACAGCAAACAACACTCGCCTTGAATGTGAACGGAGGCAGTGGCGCCGTTGGGTACAAGCCAGGTGTGTCCCTGATGAGCATGGGCATTCTTTGCAGAAGGACGACGTCGATGAAGTCGTTCGCTTCGTTCACATTATTCGAGCCTCCTGCTGCAATACGAGGGCATAACGCAACGAGTTGGCATTCACTGGTGATGATTGCTATTCAACGTTGACTTTCTTGGATTTATTTGTGACTCTTCAACTTCGCTTCCTAACCACATTCTGGCCTTCTCCCAGCCTCTTTTCTTCAATGTGCAGACATTAGGTCACACATCAGGCGCCAAACGTGATGACGCTTCTTTCCATACGAAGCTTCCTCATTAAAAACACTGATAACAAGCGTAAATCAAAGCGAGATCTGCTTCAGCGCAATGAAAATCTACAAAAAGAGCTCGCTAGCACGTAACCAACCAAGGAAATCATTTTATTCGGAATACCCCAGTCCACCCCAAACGAGTGCGAGGAAGTAAAATCGAGCACTCTGTGTGCTGTTCTTTAGACATTCTGCAGTCGTTTACAATAAGTGGTTGTTTGTTTAGGGTGATACACAGTGGCACAATTTTATTTATAGTCACGATAGAGTGGCATGTTTTTAAGGTATTCTCGCGTCTGCGATGATACGTGATAAGTAAATGGCATGCCTTCAGAGGGCGCGATGTCGCTCTCTAGGAGACCCAAAAAGTCTTGCACGGCATCGCGGTACTTCTGCCTGTCGTCAGCCTCCCCGTGGCCTGCGAGTCACGTACCCTGTCAGTAATGTCATTCGCCCCTGGAGTAGACCAAGTTTACAACATGGAAGCAGTGGACGGGCTTAATTTAATCTAAGGGCAAATTTATATCTGCACCGTAAGCTAAACATCATATTCGATATCATCTATCGGAACGTGATCAGAGGGGCCTTTAAAAAAACTATACATGGGCTATAATAATATACGTTCAACTAAAATATTGTCGGGTCCGCATGTCATCGTATTTGTCCTCTTTTACATCAAGAAAATGTAGAAATTCAGGCCACATTTCAGTTACAATACCAAGATTAATTTCCTGAGCATTCGCTTCCAGCGAATGAACAAATTGATGTCTTTGCATTTTTATTCACTTTTGCTTGTGACGCAGGTCCATCATCTTCCAATCGGTATCTTATGCATATAAAACACCAATATGTTGTTTAGGAGAAGAGAGGCCTTCCTTATTTGTGTAACTTTAGTTGCAGTTCTTCTTCCTGAGATTTGACCCAGCAGCTCTGCTCCAAGTTAACAAACCAAGCTAAGAGTTGAGGCAAGAGAGACAGTAGAGAAGAAAGAGATAAAGTAAAAGTGGAAAGGAAGTTTGAAGGACAAGCGAGAATTGTTGAAATAAAATGGGTGGAAAATGAAGAAAGGCAACTCAAATTGTGCGTTGACGAGAGAAGCGAACGACTCACCAACGTACGCGACAACGCACAGCAGTAAAGCAAGCTGTTTCATGGTCTCTTCTTGGTACCTGTATGAGACAAAGAAAGATAGAAATCACTTTCTAGGCTTAGAGGTCCATGACCAGCAGGCTGAGTCGACAAAAAAAAAATTGAGATCACTGCTGCCACCCGCATTGGAGGAATGCGAAAGCATTGGTTCGCAGTAATTCGAACGTGGCATAACGTTGCTGTACACTAAGCCACCACGACATTTTTTTGTACCGGCACGCCTTCTCTCACAACACGCCCAGACACGCCGTGCCGCCGGCTTTCCATGACGTCACCGTTGCTAGAAGCGCACGCCATGGCGGCACGCGGTTGCTAGGGTTGCTAGGGACGCTATGGCGGCGCCGGCGGCGGTCACCATGACAACGTCGACGAGGTGACGTCACCACATACTAGTCTCCGTTTATGCTTTTGCTTGTTCCTCGTCGTCCTCTTTCGCCCTAATTATATTTTCCGTTAATTAACTTACACTAATTAATCACTTTTTGATCAATGCCGACCATTTATTACCACTTTTTCCCTCTGAAGTCGAAACACACGTCGTCTTCCAGTTGCACGACGTCACGTCCGTTTGGATGTCGACATTAGCTCGTTTGGCTATTCCGACATCAGATTCCCTTTGGCTAAAATTAATTAACTAATGACTCCAATTCGACCTCGGGATATTTCTGGCGAAATTACTTGGTCCACTTTCGCATACAATTGTTCTTTTTCGACTAATTCTTTTCAGTTCACCGCAATCGTCGTGATAATTACTCTGGGGACAAGATCCTTCGAACATACACTTAATGCTTACGCATAATATTTTTAATAAATGAAACTGACATTCCTCCCTCTTGCGTGGAGCTGTTTTTGTTGTTGTCGTTACTTTTTCACTTTTCACCTGAGAGCTAACCTGCAAACAAACATCATCTGCGGTTTTTCACGAGGCCATTGCGGTCAAATGTAGTTCTTTTTTTCCCAAAAACATTGACAACACAGAGGCTTTTTCGGACGAGTGATCGCTTCCTCACTACAGACATCTTGCAAGTCTAGTGATCTCAGCCCAGCGTTTGCTCGAAATCTAATCTGAAGTCCCCCCTCCCCAGATGGAAAGCATTTCCCTGGAACAAAACCTTGTGCCGGATGTCACTGGAACGTCAAGCGAGGTTTCCATTTTCTGATAAACTTCTTTCGGTTGGAGTGGACTAATATTTCCTGCGAGAAAAACGGCAAAACTAGCTCCACTGAATTGCTCCCAATATCGTCCGGCGCCCATCGCCACTCAATACTTATTAGTTCAATTTTAGAGCTCTTGAAAGAGCGATTAACAGACAATGTAGATGAATGATGTAACAGCAAAGGTACGTGCTCCTTTCTTTCTTTCGGAGGGGGGGGGGGGGGGGACGAAACTCATCCTTAAGTATGTAATCGAACTCTCCCTTTTCATATACAACGCCTTACTTTTGGGCGTCTTTGTGCTCAGAAACAGCTACTAACCGATGACATTCACATTCACGCAGGCATGCATATCTATGTATTCGAACAACTTCAGTCGCATTGCATTCTAGCACAACGAACACCAAGTGTTTGAGAATAATGGTGAAAAAGTTCCCCGTGTGCTACCCCTGAACCGTCTTCGCGAGCTGCAGTGGTGCAGTGGTCAGGTGCTCAAATGCTGTGTCCAAGGGTGCAGGATCGAATCCCACTGCAGAGACCTGTCGATGGAGGCGAAAAGCAAGGTGCCCGTGGGCTGTGCGATACCAGTGCGCGTTAGGGGAACAAGACGTATACTTGATTGCTTAAACAGGGGAGTATAAAAAGGTGTACGCTATATAAAACAGGGTGTACAAAATAAATGTAATCAAGGCTTCCCAAAATATGGTGCGCTTTAGCGTCGTGAAATCTATTGACAGCTGTTGAAAATCGGCTATGCTAGTCTCCAGTACATTTCTCACTCGTTTGCGTTAATTACTATAATAAAAATTCATTCACACGCACCACTTACCATGGTCGATAACTTCACTTCTCCTTTTGCATAAATCACAGCTCTAGTTGAAAGCGTCCAGATTTTAGAGCGGCCAGATATTCGCAATATTTCAGTCAGACTGTACTAACTTCCCCCATCCCTCTCTCACAATTTTTATATCCACTCACCCCCTTCCCCCAGTGCAGGGTAGTAAACCGGTTTCTTTTACAGGTTAACCTCCCTGCCTTTCCTCCTCATCCTCCTCCTTCAATCAGAGGCTTCGTTTCCGAAAACGTTCGTCTAGGGACCGTACTCCGGAAGCATATAATTTATACATCTACAGCATAATGACACTACAGTTTCAATCTAATCCTCAGAGAAAAAACTTAAACACGAATGTCTGTCGCTAAATAGGATGCGCCTACATCGCGATAAGGAAGGGAGATGTTACATATTGCTGCGTGAGACGAACTAAGTTGAAGTCTAGAGCCTTAAAGCTATTTTAAGAACTGTTATGCAGCTGGGAAAAAATAATATCTAGCATTTTATAATGTTATCAAACTAATGCATTTTTATATCTAATCTCGAACGAGAGACTAGGGGTACGCAATTATGGTTATGATGATGAATTTAATTTTTTAATGGTAGCTGAAGCCGAAGAGCGAAATGGCACAAATGTATTTTTCTTTGACACAAGGTAAGGCCAACGAACTACTCCGCAAAAATGTCACTCTTGTTCAGCCGAACAGCAGGCCAGAGGGAAGGCCTGAGTGCATTTATTAAGTGGAGGATGACTGTCGGCAATATCCAGCACACTCCGCACCTCCAACATGTGATCGGTGAGCTCAGATTCAGTTCAGCTATCTCTGCAATCCGACTGGGAGCCGAGTAACTTACCTCTCTCGCAGGCGCTATTGCCTTGTTATTCAGCTACCGCGACTGACGTGTGCCCTTTGCAGAAGCAGTCTAACATAATCGTGCTTATGGGTCGGAAAAAACCATCATAATGTGAGCATAATAAAAATACAAGACACGGCGGCAAGCATACTTACGTGCTACAGTCGAGGACTAAGTCTGTCGAGATTTTCTCCAATACGCACCGACTAACTGGGACAGATTTGGGGCCTGGTGACGTATAGCCCGCGCTTTTCCCTCCGCCTTTGTCGTCAGCATTTTTATCTCTCAGCCACCACTCGGGTTTCCTGGCGGTGTCTAGGAGATAGACGACGGGCATGTTCTTCTTGTGCTATGCTTTCGAGAAACTGCGACTCCTTATCGTTTGGTTTTAATCTTCCTGCGAATTGTTTTAAATGGTTAGGCAAGACACAGTGGAGTGCTGCAGCTTGATTTTGTCCAATGAGGTTTATTTCAAGTGCACTCAAGTCTCTACATAACGGTGCCTTCGTATTTCTGCCTCATCGAAATACGGCGGCTCTGACCGGGGCCGAAAATATTGGCTTGAGATCAATAGCAGAACGCTGTACCAACTCAGCCGCCACGGCGTGTGCTTTGCCTATTTCCAAGTGTGCTTATGGGCTGGCAGTTTCCGCATATGATAACTTTAGCGACGCAAAAATTTTAACCTCTTATGATGATGCCAAGTTGTAAAACAGCCCTCAATCCACTTCCAAAGAGGCTCCCTCGTTGCTTTTGAAATAATTCTGTATTGGTTTAGTTTGGTTTACAGGGTGCAGCATTGAGTCATGTTTTAGCATGTTTATATGTTGTATTTTCCCACCTTTGTATTTTGTACTCTCAATGGTTCGTATTTCGCCTTTGCGCGTTTTACTATTCTCGTTTTTATACACTGACAGCACCTTTTGTCCCTACTGCTTGAGCCTACTGTAAGGACCAGCAGTATTTTCTAAATAAATAAATAAAGGGACATCAGCTATAAGGAACGACGTAGTGGAGCTCTCATAATTTTTACAATATGGGATTCTTTATTAACGTGCACTGACATAGCTCAGTACACGGGCGCCTTGCGTTTCGCCTACTTCGAAACACGTGGGTTCAAACCTAAGTCTCACATTTCAATATTCGAGGGCCATAACAACTGATCCACCGCGGCGGAGCAGGAGGAGAAGGAATGGTTCGTTCGTCACCGTACTGCGAGTTCAGTTCAATCCAGTATCACTTCCTCATTAACCCCCTGTTTTTGAAGTTTGCATAAAAGTGGGCTCTTATTTAAACAGAAACAATTAATCGATGGTTATTTAGTACTGAAAGCGATCCGTAATGCATCATTAAAACGTGGATGAAGCTATATGGCCCCGACGTCCTGGGTAAGGCTGGTAAGTCCTCGAATAAGGAACGAAGCAGAAAAGGTAAAGGCTGGAAATTTGAAGCATTTGAAGCTGGTGTCAGGTGTCGTGAGGATTTGAGATAAAAGGCGGGACTAGCAATGCGGGAGCGGAAAGAAAAAGGTCGTTGTCCGGATCTCGCTTTCAAAGATGAAATGTTTGACTTCTTTGACCACGTGTAAGCAGTACACTACATTTCACACTGCAGGCAACAGTCAGTAAGCACAGGCTTCGTGGGGTACATCACAGGACTGCATGGAGCAGCTCCAAATTTTACAATGCGAGAATGGAGGGCAATACAAAGTACCAGTCCACGATAAACTGTGAAACTTTGTAACCTGTTCATGCAGCTAGAACCTTGATGGTGCGAATTTAATGGAATCTCGAATGATTTGAGTTATTCAGAATTGCTGCAGATTTGAAAGCAGTAAATGCAAAACAAATTTGGTCGGAATTACATTTTTTGAAGCTGTACAAGTCCTTGATGCTCATTTTCATCTTCAGCTTTTCACTAGTTGTTCTAGACCTGACCATTTTTTTTTTTCATATTCATGTAGCCTGTCCGACAACCGTAGAAGTAAGCGCTTATGAAATTGTACACGTTTCCGGACGTAATTGCAGAACTTCGAAGGAACGTGGACGTTGTACCTATCGTGCTATTTTGCAGCACAGTACTGGCTCGTTTGTGGAATTTTTCCTTTTTCAAGGTATTTTAATAGTAAATTCTAATGATGGTACGGTTTCTGTGGATCTTCAGATAACCTTAAGAACCTAAACTGGTTATCATTTTAAGTTCTTTTTTTTTTAAGCCATTGTTGAAAAATGGGCGGAAATAAATTTTTGAGACTAATTCCGTGACAGGTTGGAGTACCATTGTTGCCATACATATTGGGATTTGTGTGAATATATTGTGCTATTTCAGTTTATACTCATGTATAAAATATTTTAGAATCTTCTCCGAGAACGTCGCACGTTGGCTTATATCCTGAACAGCCTGACGACATTTAGTTCTTTTAATAAGTAGCGATTACTCATTAGCACCTATCCAAGTGCAGTCATAATGTTACATAGGAAAGCTGCATAATGTTCTCAGAAACCTCGCATTTGACGAAAAATTCATTCTGGTCTAGGATTAGAATGCTCAACCGCCATTTGACAGGGACACTCACTCTGCCAATTGAGCGAACTTGGACGGCCAGAAGATGTAATCCTGTTTATTCGAAGCTCATGCAGTTTTACCGAACAAACCAGCAAGAGTTCAAACGCCATAGCGCCAAGCTATATGCAGGATATGACACCTCTAAACCGCACGATGCGCCGGCCCATTGCATGCGGCCCTCGAATGGCCGTAGCGTAAAAGATTTCAAACGTGCGACGCATGTTTGCACCGTGCAATGGTGGGGCAACAGACACGTATCACCATGCCGCAAGAAAACACGTCTTGCAATCGACTGGAGGAAAGCAGGACTGTGCGCAGGCGGATACTGATATAGCCCATGTAGGGGTGGTTGCATTGCGCGCTCAAGTCTTAGTCTCTGCTGGGGAAATAAACGCTGAGCCGACACTCGAGCGATTTTCCTCACTCCTCGCTCACAACATAGATATTTTTCACTGTATGTTAGACTTCTTTATAAGTCTACGTTCGTGGGTTACCCGTCCCGTACTCTGTCTGATGTGGGTTCTTTCACGCAGCATTGCCGTGTGGAAGAAGTTTTTTTTTTTTAGCCTTTTCCAAAGCATTATACAGTATGAGTTAAGTTCAGATTGCTAGCATGAGTGTGAAAAAATATTTTATTTTATTTTCAGCTATATTTGTTTCGCAATGGCCGCACAAAATATGAGGTCTATTAAAAACAATACAGGAAACGAGAAAAGGTTGCTACAAGGTAGTTCCATTTGTGAAGAAAGGATGGCAAGTATCCCGGCTCTTTCTATTGGAGGGCTGCACTTCAATTCGAACACAGCCATATCTAAAGAAATAGCGTCGAAGAACCCGTTCTTGAGAAAATCCGGCGTTGAGAACCATAAATCACGAGAATGGCTCTGGCAGGTGTTCGGGGTTTACATAGCCAGGCACTGATCACTGGTCGGTGGATCATGGGACGTCCCGAGACCGCACAACGTGTCAGGGCCTGCCAACTCCGGCTACTTATTTGAGACAGGAATCGAATCCTCCGGACCCTTGCATCCCGAACACGTAAATCGTCTGCCCCTTAGGCCTGTTCGTACAGCTTCGTACATAATCTACTTAGAACTGTACACTAGTTGGTGTGAGATAATAGACATACAAATTGAAATATCAGATTAAGCGGTGTTGAAAAGGCTGCCGCATACGGGAGTCATTATCGTTTAGCATCATACCCATGAAGGCGGAGCTTTCGTGTCCCCCATTCTTCTTTTTTTCTTTTAAACAATTCGGTTCATGGGTGCAACTTGTAGGCAGAAGGCTTTCGGAACAAGTTCAGCAAGTCTGGAGATTATCTACAGAGCGCTATCTGCGGGATAGCGTGTTCCTTGGGGTTCACCTCGGCGGAGCTATCCGAGCTGGCAGCTCCTGCCAACTGAGACACTTAATGCGATCTCGTAATGTCATGCAATTCACCGACCAGCCAGTGTCCTGGCTTGTCATTAGCCAGCTGCCACCTGCCATAGGCGGCATACTGTTTGTGTCGTTGTGAGCGAAACATGCCGCATACTGGGGCGGCATGTTTTAGCTCACAACAACGCGGGCTGAAACTTTTCAGGGACCGCGTTAAGACTGAACAAGCATAATTCCATTAATTCAAACGCTATATTCTTTGTCTGTCCTGTTGGATATGACCGAGTTTTAAGCCTTTTTTTTTTTTCTAGTCTGAGCTATCCTAGTGCAGGCAGGTGAGGCTACCAGACATATCATTCATGCTCCCATTTTGAACTTTTTGCTGTGGCACACCTGTTAAACGGTGGCATTTTCGTCAGTGTGCGGATCAAATTACCAATTGATTCACCAGCGCCTAGAGTGATAGATCACGTAAAATAAGGAGCTGTGGAGACGCTGGTACACGCTGATAGCTTCCATAACAAAATTCCCTAATGAGATTAGTCTCAAAACGTCTCTTAAAGGCCGAATTTCGCTCGCCGTAACGTCGTAGGCTGTTTATTCACTGCTACGTGTCGACATTCCTGCATTAAGTGTTACATTTCTTCATGACTGCTTCTTGATGGGTTGACTGCTATCCGATTTGGCTGCTACACGTAAAAAGGTCAACGGCACAGCACCTTCGTCTACATTAGCAGTGTCAACGTCAACTTTAGGTCGATCTCTTACTAAATGTTTGGCATTCAGTATAGCTTATATGCGCTCCTCGCAAGATGTCCAACCAACAAGCTGTCCATGCTAGCTTTTGTGACAACTGAGTATAAGTTTCATTGCACTGGATACGGCGCATATGCTCTCGGAATGCCAACGTCACGACATGCGACGCTATTTGCTTGTAGGCCGGCTCTGTGATATTTTCCCAATACCGTAACGACCACTAGAACCTCAAGAATATAGGGTAAAAGAGGTTATGACCCACAATCTATGAACTAATTAATTTTTCGGTTCTAATGGTGTTAGGTCGTTATACATATGACAAGTCACAAGGGAAATCTAAGAGTCGACCTTTAAAGAAACGGCTCATGCAAATTGTGGTTTCCCACCGCGGAAATGTTTAGTGAACAGGACCTTCTCTGAGAGGGGCTCATCATGTGTTCGTTTTCCCTCTCGCTGTCAGCATATACCATGCAGGCGAATGTAATATTTAGTTTAGTATTTTCAGCTAAGTTGGCCAAATTCAAAGTATATGCGCAGACACATCATGCTTCATTTCGCTTTCTGTTTTAAGCTATATAAGTTTTGATATCAGGCTTCAAGCGAAGATCGGCGAAATCGGTGTTTAGGGTGGCAGCGTGCTATAATATTGTGGGACCGCTTAACGCATCCTAAAGGGGCAATTCAATGCCATTGTGTCAATAGTAGTAATAATAATAATAATAATAATAATAATAATAATAATAATAATAATAATAATAATAATAATAATAATAATAATAATAATAATAATAATAATAATAATAATAATGTCAATGGAATGCGGATGGAAGTTGTTGATGAAGGCGACAAAATGCAATGCACAGTGGGGGAGAGTGGCAGTTAACTGCGAGAGGTGATGGCATAGGGCGAAAAGAATAGAAGCTGGCGCGGCACCGACGCAGCGTTCGCTAGGCCATTAATGGGAAAATGCGCAACGAAATATCAGTGAAATATAAAATAATGAATCAGTGGCTAGTGGCGCCACCTCCGTTTAAAATGCAGTTCATGGATATTACTTCAGGTTATTTGCCCATCACTTTGTGGACGATGGCCTGTTTAAGGCGGAAAATTTACTCCTGCTGCCGAAAGTGGGTAATGATATGAGAGATTTTGGTACAGCTATTAAGCATCATGAAAGTTTCTAAAGCCTTCTACGATCTTAACCTTGGCAAATTACCGGGAGTGGCCGGACTACTTGCTGCGTTTTAAAAAACACTGAAAAACGAACTAGAACCCGTGGTACTAGACAGACATTGTCGCAGAAAACGACTCTTCAGCAGATTGGAACCCCTATAGCCCACTCAGCAAAAGCACCCTTGCAAGCGTTCAGTCCGTGACCTTCAGCGGAAGAAAAGTTTGGCACGAGCGATACGAAAACACAATCGGTGGCGTCCACAGGCTCATTACAAAGGACCTATTATGAGAAAAACAATGTCTTAGGAAGCATGCGTGTCCGGCGTATGTGATACTAACATGCCTTGACGGAAGTCATTAGAGCCCCCAGAGTTCCGGTTGTTATTGTAAAATTTTGGAACCCTTTCGTACTGCTTGTTCTTACTCCCTGTTTGAAAGGATTCTTTACTTACTATTGCTGAATGTTCAAGCTGATAGGGCAGCTTTATTTTCCGGCCTGAATGTGGCCATGTATTACTGCATGCAGTAACATATGCATACGGTAGATACAGTTAAATTGAGAGGCCTCAGTAGGCTTACGCAATCTTCTCTGATGGGGCTGGCACAGGTAAGTCACCGCCGCTTGCGGCGGGGGCTAGCCTGCCACTGAATTTTTATCTGTTGTAGGCCGTCATTGCACCCGCCACCACTTCGGTGGTGGACGACGGCTGTTGTTGCGGCGCGCATCTTTCTTTCCCTCTTTCTTTTTTTTCTTCTCTACTTTCTCTTCTGTCTGCACGAGGCAGCGGAGGTGGCTCAGCTACAGAGCCAGTAGCAGGCCCGTGCATTTTCTTTTCCTTCTTCCTACAGCCACAACAACAAGAACAATAGGCTTACGCAGAGAGGTTTACTGTATGCGATGTTTTCATATCGCAATGAAGCGCGTATTTTCAAGTTAAACCCTTAATTTTTCGATCTTGCCAACCAAATTTTTATACAAAACTCTTCTTGGAGCTTGCGCGAATTTCAAGACCGTTCAATTTTATGTGCAGCCTTTTTTACAAAGTGTAAAAAATGTAATTTTTATTACGCTTAAAGGTAGAGTACAAATGTAGTCCCAGACATGATCAGCCCACTCTTTTTCCTCCACACTGGGCCGCCTAACGCTGTACACAAATCAAACAACGAGCTATGCGTTTGCATTGCTATAAAACAGCCAGTGTGCGGTTCAGACATCGGCAAACTAATTGCAGTTCCAGTGCAGCACTAATAAACTGAACAAACCTGACAACTTGCTGGATACTAACTGACCACGAAAATAGTGCGGGCAGACACAAAGAAAGGAAAGGAATCCTTAAAATTACGTTAGGCGGAAAGAGGGGGGGGGGGGGGTGCGAACACATGTTTCCGGCCCCTCTGAGCCAAATATATAGTTGAACAAGGGTGAAGCTTATTCCAGTAGTTAAAGCTATTGTTCTTTGGTGAAGGTCCTCTATTCGCTGTCGTAATTCCAATTAGCATTATCCATAAGCGTAAATGAAAAATAGGATACGTAAGATACTCAGTGCTTTAAGGTCGTGCATTTAGAAAACCTTAAGGTGGCTGCATGTGCGTCATCGCATTGTTAATAGTTTTTTTTTTTTTTTTAATGCCGAAAAGCCCCATGAGGCTGAAGCGAATGTATAGGGGATGAGGGGTAGCCTTAATTTTCTGTTCATACGTTTATAGCGGTCACAGGTAACAACGAGAACACAGCTGGAAATCTTATTAACGGCTTTTTATATGCCATCATTTTTTTTCCTTTGAAACTACAGATTTTATTTCCCAGAGCAGACAATTATGCTAACTGAAGTATGCTTCGAACTGTGCCGAAACTCGGCAGCAATCTTATTCTGATTCGTATACTAACTCACGTACCGATGATGTTGGCCCTACTACCCGTTATGCATCTCTCACGGAGAAAAACTGCCAGCCGAAGCAGTCCGAAGCGCTCTTGCTGCGGACTGATGTGGGCACTACCAATAAGTGACCAAGTTACAATTATTGTGCCTCTCTCACAGTTCCAAAGTGGTTTGCGCAATTATGGTCACGCTTGGAAGCTTCACCGACAGTGTTTGCGGGGCTTTCTGCCGCTATTCGCGCCCAATAACTGCAGTGGCTTCAAGGTCGCACAGACAGATGTGCATCACACCAAAGCGGCGAAGTGCACACCTAACGGAGTTTGCACCGTATAACCGCCCTGGAATCCGCAACCGCAGATGTTGAGTTAATGCTTTTATTGCGATAGCAATACTGCGCCAGGTTTCGGTCCGTCGCGTCATCCCGGGAAGGGCCACGTTTGACCTTGAACAGCCGCGAAGAAGGAGAAGAAGAAGAAGAAGAAGAAGAAGAAGAAGAAGAAGAAGAAGAAGAAGAAGAAGAAGAAGAAGAAGAAGAAGAAGAAGAAGAAGAAGAAGAAGAAGAAGAAGAAGAAGAAGAAGAAGAAGAAGAAGAAGAAGAAGAAGGACGCTCGATCACCGGCAGCTAATGCTTTCGCTCCACATTCGGTTCAGCAGCATTGAACCCTTCTCATTTATATGTGGGCTGGTAGCTTACGCTCTCACGTCATACTTACACCTTACACTGATAGGACGTGATAGTGGAATAATGTAGCAGGAAAATAAAGCTTTCGCCGTTGCTATCGCAATTCAACTAAGGTTAGCCAGACTTAAACCACAACTAATTTTTCATCAATATGTCACCTTTATTTAGAACTTACGGACTGCGTGTTTTAACAACTTTTGTTCGGGTTTCGAGCGTACATCTACACGAACACTAGATCACGGCTGCATTCAAGCCTCAATATATACGGAACACAGCAAATTTATGGTTTGTGAAGAGGTCGAACTACGCCGATAGCTCAATTTAATTGGAGACGCTTCTTTGTTTTCCTCGCAAACGAATGCAATGTCGGCAGTACCAATAAGCACAGTGTAGTCTAAATGGACACGCATGCGAATTTCGAGGAATATATGGAGAAAAAAAAAACACAAATGCACAAATACCGGAAGGACACACCGTTGAGCAGCCAAGACACAAAGTCGTGAATATGTTTTCTTCTTTATTTTAGGAACTTGTAAATACAGTGACTGGGACTTCATTCGCACACACCGAATAAAAGCGGGCAGACAGTACAACGTCGTTGGTTTCCCAGACTAATCCCGAAAAGAGCAGTTTAATTTGGCTTAGGCATGATAGGCATGAAAGGCAAGAGAAGGGTATAAGACGGTGGCACAAGTGTTCTCTCAGAAGACGT
The DNA here is from genome assembly GCF_055883805.1 of Amblyomma maculatum. Classification (NCBI taxonomy): domain Eukaryota; kingdom Metazoa; phylum Arthropoda; class Arachnida; order Ixodida; family Ixodidae; genus Amblyomma; species Amblyomma maculatum. Next base: position 2,873,184 of record NC_139345.1, on the reverse strand, counting down.
GCCTTACACGGAAGAGAACGAGCACTATAATAGTCATCACAAACATTCCCTTGAATCTCGCACTCCGCAATTAGAGGCTAGACCCGGGGGAAAGTGACCGACTCAACTGCTCTGCGCAGCACATCGTTGTATTCGTTGAAGAACAAGTGTCTGAGCTCGTCCTTGACTCTGTTGATGATCTCCTCCTTGAATTTACGCCGCCGAGACTCGTTAAGGCTCAGGTCGCTGTCGTACTCGACGTCGAGCAGGATATCGTTGATGAGGAAGGTGCGCAGAGTGCCATCTCGACCGACAGGGGCACTGGCCTCGAAGTGAGCCACGGTGTCCCGTACCGTCACATGCACCCAGATGGTCTTCCAGATGGCAACCAGGGTGTCTCCTTTGGCCTGCGCAGAGAACGGACACGCTGGGAACATCAGATGTTCGAATAAGGCATAATGGTGTTTTGCAGGGACATTGTGTCACACGATGGAGCGCAATGAAGCAAAGGGAAAACTCCCCTCCTTATCGGTCAGCCCAGAGAGTCCGTTTTCCTGCTGCTGAGGAGCTTTATTGCTTATTGAAGTGTTTAGTGTGAACGCCAGTGACATCACCCACAAGCTTAAATAGCTAATTTGGCCTATAATTGTAGGATGTTATTCTTAAGATATTACACAAAATATTGCTTCGCGTTGGCTAAGTTTTTTTCGACACTGGTTTGGCAAATCAACGAATGTGACTCGTGATTACAGCGCCATGCATCAAATAATCAAAGAAGAGCATCGGGGTAGCGTAAAAATGACGCTGGCTAGTTGGCATGCATTTGAGGATTAGAGGAAAACGAATAGAAAAGTTGCAGGTAGGGCGGTGGACGGAATAATGCAGGTGTAAGGCTACAGTATCTCATACGGTTATATGTGGCTTTTGGAGTGCGGTTCAAGCAACAGGTAGGGTACCAGAGCAGTGAACGTGACGTTCAGTCCTCGGACGGCGAGGTTGCAGGAGATGATGGTCTGCCCGTCTCGGAGGAAGGGTGACTGGCAGTCTCCCGCCCGTTGGAGGGCATTGTCGAAGCCACGAATCTCACCACGAGTCATGTTCACCTTCAGGTCACGGTTCGTCAGCGCAGTCTTGAACACCTGCAGAAGACGCGAGATGAAGCCGCACGCATGCACTAAGGTAACCGATGGGGTAATTTCTGAGCTCCGGCATCGAATCTGACAGCTTGTCTCGGTAAAATAATTATAACTAGTGGCCTCGGGATTGCTTACGCTCAGTAAATAAATAATTCAGAGAAGATAATAACCACTCTGGTTTTTCTACACTGTTGCAGTAGCAAGAACGGAAGTTGTTAGTTGTGATGTCGGAGGTTCGTAAACCTTAAAGCTGAAATATCTAATTTGTGTTCATTAACTGAGGAGAAGGTTTATATAGGGATTTATATTAATTGTTTCTCCTGGGACTATTATGTCGCTCGAATTGCTTATCACGGATGTTTTATTCGGCCTTCTTGATTGTAATGGAGAGCAAATTCTTAGTCAAAGCTTGGCAAAACGGGAGAGGCTTGTTTAGCGTTGTCCATTTGATAACTTTTGTAAGGTCGTCTTCGTAAAGAGGAGATTAGACATTTCTTGTTCTGAGGCCACCATGAATGGGATACCAATCGTTCCCACTGCTGCCTGCATTTTTTAGATGCACCACCGTTCAGGCGAAAAGGCTGCGCTCATTGAGCAATAAACTGTGTAATCTCTTGATCTAATCCATTATCGGTCAGCGGAGTGTTTGCATTGTATTGTGTCAAAACATTTCTTTCTTTTTTTGTCATTTAATTGAAATTTTAAAACTTACTTTTTTTTCTTGCGTATGTTGCGTATTCTAAGCAACTCTGAAAGTACCTTAAATTTGAAGTCCGCAATTGTCGCATACGGGAACAGCCGCGGGGATCCTTTCACGAGGAACGGCATTTTCTCCCGAAACACAGTGTCGACGAAGGTATTCGCGTCGCTGACGGACGCTGAAGACGCTGCAAGTCGGAAGAGACGTGTGACAAATTGAGTGGCGAAACTCTCAATAAGCAGGTTTTATATTCTATAGCTTTGTCTCATTATTTTTATAGGTTGCTAGGTGCAGTTTATCGAACACCTTATAAGCGAGTCCTGCATAATTTTCCACGTACGTGCTGCTACGTGTGATCTTTGTCAAAAATATGCAGCCCAATGGGCTTGTTTCTAAGTACTTTAACGGAGCTCCTGGAAACACTCCTGAAAACCTAAGCTCGATAAGGGTGAGGACGAGATTTATCGTCACCTGTGATATAGCAAACGCTGAAGGCGCATAATGAGCACCGTTACAAGGCATCAAGGCGAACCCCTTTAACTATATGTTTTGATAAATATTCTATGTTTTCAGCGATGTGGGGTAAACAGCCTGGCTAACATTATTACCCTGCTCGCAAGGGACGACCATTTCAGCGTATATCTTTCGATCTGTTCGTTTGACAGAGGAGCACATATGCAGAACATGTGAAAATAATACATCACTTTTTTTTCCCCTTTCTCTTAAGAAATAGCTGCTATTATTAAGCACGAGGATAGAGGTATAACAAAGCGATAGACGTATAACAATGTATAATTGGAGGGGCACTCAAGCTTCAATTTATTGTGATAGCCCCTAAATATTTAACACTTTTCATTTTGCGAATTTCTTATTTTATTTGTTTAAGCAAGTTCCTGAAGAAATGACGGAGCAGTATCTGTCTCACTTTTCAGAGGATACCAACGCTTAGTTTACAAACTGGTTTATAGGAAAGTAAAGGCGCAGTGTCTGTCACACAACTCTGTGGACACCTCAACCGGGCCATAAGGGAAGCGATATCATCTCAACTACAGACCTCCATTTTTCCTGCCACATTCCGAATACTTCCGAGCTGAAACTAGGGTATGGCGATGGCTTTTCAGTCGAACAAGCTCTACACGCTCCGGCTTGGATGCTCTAATGTCCACTTAACAAGGCAGGTAACCTCTCGTTTGGTGCATGGTTAGAGGAGAGTATACTATCTCATAGTGGAGTAGAATCTGACCTTCGATATATTTGATGATTATTTTAGGACTATAGTATTTGCGTGTTAGTGCGAAAGCACTAGTCCGGAGGTCCAGGCAAAATCGTCTAACGCTTGTGTGTCCGCGTGTAGCGCTTCCAAACTAAGTAGGAACGGAGCAAATTCAAATAGATGAGATACTCGGTTTTAGTAACCGATAATCTTAACCACTGGTCCACCACGGTGATTGTTTTCGCTCGTTATAAGAAGGTTTGATTAGGGGTGAACCTCCGCCATTTTTTATCTCTTCAGCGCAATACAAAGCTCAGAATTGTCATAAAAATATAAGTTATTTTGCCAAGAAGTTGCAAAGCGCACTCAAAGACAATAAAGAGCATGCAAGCATGGAGTAAACTCACCGTAGCTGACAGTTGCCAGTACGAGCACGAAGAACTTGATCATTTTGCCTGTACTCTTTTTCTGCAAAAGAGAACATGCACGTATATTATTTATTCGCTTTTTCGGGGCAGCTATAAACATCAAGGTATCTTTATCACCATATTAATCCAGCTTGATTCACCAGAATTCGCATCCCATTTTTATTTCTTCTTTCGTATTATTTCTTGCTATGAGTGGGCTGATTGAACCAAGTTCATAAATATTCGTGAAAACAGGGGAATTTCATGATGGCGCTGATCACCACAGCTGAAGCTGGTTAGCATTTTCGCGGGGCGTTTCCTGTCGATGTCGAAATGGTTCAGTTCTCGTGATAAATCCATTGCGCGTGGAGGGTGCACGACTTCAAAATTTCTAAATATAAAACCCTGTCTGTATAATCGGAGCTGTCTGTGCTTATCTAAATTGTCTATTCATTAAGCACTTATAAGCACATGACCTGGGCATCGCACTTTCATTTGATTCTTTTTTTCTGGCACTGAAACCGTAAAACTATTACATCGTATTTGTAAACAGTAACCATTCAAGTATAATTCCGTGAGTTGCGTGTTAATGGTAAAAGTTTGAAAAGTACTAGAAACTCCCGGAGGTTACAAGAAAAGTGGTTTTGAAAGAGAAGATGAAATAATAGGCACTCACCTGCCCACCACTCTTGGCAAGAGGTTTCGCTCGACTAAATCAGGCAGCCGCGACTGAACGACACACGAGCCTCGGGCGGCATTTTTCCTTTCCCTGGCAGCTTTCGCGCTCTCCACACCATCGCGGAGATAGGTACAAGGCGACGACGCGGCTTTCGCAATCGCAACTAGGCGAATAAACACAAAAGAATAAAGGAACAGCCGCGCCGCTGGCGCACTCTTGCCCCCTCATATCGCAAGTTGCCACGCGCGTGCGAGATCGGGCGCATTCACGTGGCTCATTAGCGGCAGTTTTGACGTCTCGTCCTTGGACTTGACTGCGGCTGAACGTCGGTGCACGTTTTCTACTGTCTTTCCTCTCACTAGGTGTCTGCTGAAAGGAGTACATGCCGAACTGTGTCAAGAGCGGATTCTTAATCCCATTTATTCCGTCCCATTTCAGTGGCGGCGTACTACATGTAGATGCCTGTCTGCCTGGGTAGCCTTGCTCGCTTTCGGCGCTTTCCCTCCCCTTTTGCCGACCCACATCACGGGCAGCGATGTGGCCGGCTTTTCCGCGAATCATCCCAGCCGAGCGACCGTAATTACGTACGAAACGAGTCTCAGCGTACAGAACTGTCTCCGCGGCCCGCGACCTCGGAGTAGCTCTTGCACGCGAGGGCAAGGCGCTTCGTCCAACGCCACCTGCACACTTGCTTCGTCTCGGCTAAGAGACACGACGTGGTCCAGCTTCGCGTTCAATGAGAACCTTGGAGGGTGGAGCGAGCGAGTGTCTGCAAGCAGGCGTGGCGCGGCAAAGGCTGCGTTCTGCCTGACTGAAAAGCACCTGACTGAATTGTGAATATTTATGAGGCATCTACGATTGGATTTTGTTGGCTGCAATGGGCTCTCGGCCCTTCCTCGGGGTCTCTTTCGTCTTTATTCACGCTCCCTTTCCTTAGCTCTCTAGGCGCACGTCGGATATTTTCGCACTGAGGGCGTTGGCTACTGCGAGAAACTTAACGTTTTGAGTCTGTCGGGCAGCCGTGTTCTGAAAAATACTGCCTGAGGGGCCTGTGGTGAAATCTAGAAAGTGACTATAAAATGTCGACAATATGTATCAGGTACGTCAAAATATTTTGCGGTTTTCTTAGACAGCTAGTCAGCATTTCCTTTAACTTCCACCTACACCATCACCTTGTTGATAAAAGTGCGCCTTGTGGCACAGTTGTCGAATCACGATAGCATTCAAAAGGACCGACATTCACCAAACAATAAACATCGCAAAAAAAAACATCAGAAAACAATCCCTACTTGCCCATTTCCTAATACGACGGAAAGAATTCTTTTTTTTTTTTTTCGACGCTATTCAAATCAGTTTGAAGTGTTGAGCTTCGGCGGCATACCTTGGTTCATCACGCAAATATTCGTGCATTGTTTATCACAACCCTTTTATCTCACAAAATGACGCGGGCAACACTGTGATGACAATTTTTTTTTTTTATTATTCAAGGTGAAAGAAGGCAAAGACAAATTAAGTTCTTGTCTGGTTCCAATCATGTTTTGGCCTATGCTGATGGATACTCTTTGCAAAGAGTCGACTTGGCATCTGGTCCTCCCATTTCAAAAGATGCTGCCACTACAAGGTAGTCGTAGTTACGCAAAGCCGGCGTACTTTTTCCTCACTTTTATACGTGAGTTGGTTGGAGTGAAAGGAGGGGGGGGGGGGGGTAACAGAAACTGAGTCACACAATCCTAGGTATGTACCGCACTTTGTGCGCTCACCTTTGTTCGCTTTCTCCGTACGTTCGACTACACCCCTAATGAATCAGATCACAGCAGCCGACTTATTAGGTTCAGAGTGCCTAGGCATTCCAGACTGATTTTATTTTTTGGTACGTGCGTGTGTGAGCCAGAACACAATCGTCGTTCGTGCGCACGGCGTTCCTCAGGCCCTAGGAAAGTAGGTGTCAGCAACGGCCCTCTCGAGGACCTGTTTGTACTCGTTGTAGACGATCTCGTACAGTGTGGTCTGCACTTTCTTCTCGATCTCCTTGCGGAAGTCCTTCTTGCGGTCGTCGCTGAGGCTGAGCGCCTTGTCGTACTTGGTCTTCAGCTCGAGCTCCTTGATGCGGAACGTCTGCACGCTGGCGTCCTTACCCGGCAGCGCAGCTGCCTCGAAGTCGGCCAGGGCCTTGGTGGCGTTTACGTGCACCCAGATGCTCTTCACCGTTCCCGCCAAGTTGTCCCCTTTCGTCTGCATCGAGACAAAGAAAAAAAAATGAGTCTAATGCACTGCGGGGTGCGGAATATATGAACTCCTATCTTTATCAAAAGCCTGGGGGCATTTCAATGTTTTGTGCAAAATATGCGAGTGGTGGAGAGAACAAAGGGATACAGAAGAATTAATGACATTGCATGCGGACTTCGCTTACGCATACAGAACTAGTGTACTTCTCGTACATAATGCTTTAAACGATGCATTTAAGGCCTCTTTGATGATGTGTCTTGATGTTGCATCTTACCTGTACTTACCTATGGGGCTGAAACATGGAAGCTAACAAAAAGGGTTCTACTTAAGTTGAGGACAACGCAGAGGGCTATGGAAAGAAAAATGGAAGGTATAACGTTAAGAGATAGGAAACGTGCAGAATAGGTCAGATAAATAACTCAAGTCACTGACATTCTAATAAAAATCAAGAAGAAGAAATGGGTATGGGCAGGACATGTAGCGCGAAGAAAGGATAACCGATGGTCATTTAGGGTAACAAACTAGATACCAAGGGAAGGAAAGCTTAGCAGGGGGCGGCAGAAAATTAGGTGGGCGGATGAGGTTAAGCAGTTCGCAGGGGTCAAGTGGATGCAGCTCGCACAGGACAGGGTTAATGGAGGAATATGGCAGAGGCATTCGCCCTGCAGTGGGTATAGTCAGGCTGATGATGATGATGATGATGATGATGATGTTGTTGTTGTTGTAGGGAGATATTCTCAAGCATGTACTTCATAAATGACTTGAATGTGCCTGTCAGCTGCCCTCGCGCAAACGGTAACAAGACTTGGTGCCGCCCAAGCGGGTCGAATTAGGGAAACAGCAGAATTAAAGACGGGATTGCTTCGAATATTAAGCGAAGCCGAAAAGACATCGAGGATTTTGTTTCTCCTTTTCTTTTTCATCTTAGACCCCTTGACTCTGCCTAGTAGTAAAGAGAAATAAGTTTATGGCACCTTTGGCATTAGAGAAAACGATAAGCGCATTACAGAGGTATCAACTTTGAAACAGGTGAAGTGGATGGTGGTTGGGGCAGTGCGTCGTGGGTAACAATATTGTCACGGTGTGAAGTCTCTGATCAGAAGTCACCGCGGGACACAGGAGTAACAGAAGTCACAGTGCGGCAGGAAACTAGCAGGCCCGCTTCGACAGAAGAACTTCAGTTTCTTCGCCTCGAGAAAACGAACGTCGGTTTCTTCGCCTCGAGGAGGCACACGCTCGCGATCAGCACAGAGGGAAGATAAAGAATGCAGCGTGTCATTGCCCCCCCCCCCCCCGGGTACAAGAAGCATCGTCCCGATGCTGGAAGTGTGGGTAGAGATAAAAAAAAAAACCATTGCACGAAGGGCAGTTGCTCACGCACAGAAAGAGTCAACACTATCGGTCGTAATACGGTTTCAGGCGGACCACGTGGACCACGTCCGGGAGCGTGGAGCGTCGGGACTTTTTAAATCCATCAGGAACAACCTCATAGTTTAGGTCCCCAACTTGGCTTACCACTTTGTACGGGCCAAAGTAACGACACAGCAGTTTCTCGCTGAGGCCTCGTCGACGTACAGGAAACCAAACCCAGACACGGTCTCCAGCTGTGTACCGGGCGTCACGGTGTCGGAGGTTGTATCGTTGGGCATCGCGGCGTTGCTGATTCTGAATTCGCAGCCTGGCCAGCTGACGGGCCTCTTCGGCGAGGTGCAGAAAGGTGTGAACATCTGGTTGTTGGTTGCCGTCGTCTAGATGTGGTAACATGGCATCAAGCATTGTGGTCACTTCGCGGCCATGGACCAGACGGAAAGGTGTCATGTTCGTTGTTTCCTGGACCGCTGTATTGTATGCAAAGGTAACGTACGGGAGCACTTCATCCCACGTTTTGTGCTCTACGTCGACGTACATTGAGAGCATGTCAGCGAGTGTTTTGTTCAAGCGTTCGGTCAAGCCGTTCGTTTGAGGATGGTAAGGTGTTGCCTTCCTGTGTTCAGTATGACTGTGAATTAAAATCTGCTGCAGCAATTCGGCTGTAAATGCGGCTCCTCTGTCAGTAATCAAAATCTCCGGTGCGCCATGGCGCAGGACAACGCAATTGATGAAAAACTTTGCAACCTCTAAGGCAGTACCGTTGGGTAGAGCGGAGGTTTCCGCGTATCGTGTAAGGTAATCCGTGGCAATAATGACCCACCGGTTACCGGAGTGTGAAAGGAGAAATGGTCCCAGCATGTCCACGCCAATCTGCTCGAAAGGCCTCGATGGTGGGTCTATTGGCTTCAAGAGTCCGGTGGGCTTAGTCGGCGGCACCTTACGACGCTGACAGTTGCGACACGTTTTCACATAGTGTGAAACGTCTGAGTGAAGTCGAGGCCAGTAGTACTTTTCCTTGAGCCTTGCAAGCGTGCGGGTGACTCCCAAATGTCCAGAGGTTGGCTCATCGTGACAAGCTTGTAAGATTTCATCACGTAGACACATAGGTACAACAATCAGGTACGGCGTTTGGCTGGCGGAAAAGTTTTTTTTCATGAGGACACCATGCATGCGCACACATAACGATGACAGAGCACGCTTGAAAGCTCTCGGAGCGGTTGTACATGCACAGTTTAGATAGTCCATGATGTGACGAAGTTCGGGATCTGCAGATTGTCTTTCAGCGAGGCACTCTGTGCTGATGGCATTTAGCAGTATGGCCTCATCAGGAATTTCATCTGCGGGGGGATCTACAGGGGCCCGTGAGAGGCAGTCCGCGTCCGAATGCTGACGGCCAGATTTGTACGTGACAGTTATGTCGAATTCCTGTAATCGTAGACTCCATCTTACAAGACGGGTTGAAGGGTCCTTTAGGGTTGCAAGCCAGCATAGGGCATGGTGGTCAGTCACTAACTTGAATGGTTTCCCGTAAAGGTATGGCCGGAACTTCGACGTCGCCCACACAATGGCTAGACATTCTTTCTCTGTTGCGGAATAGTTGGATTCCGCTTTAGATAGACAGCGACTGGCGTAAGCGATTACACGTTCTTGGCCGCCCTGGATTTGAACTAGAACGGCGCCCAGGCCTATGTTGCTTGCATCGGTGTGAAGCTCCGTGTCGGCGTTTTCGTCGAAGTGAGCCAATATGGGAGGTGTTTGTAGGCGGCGTTGAAGCTCTTTGAATGCTTGTTCCTGTGGTGCGTACCAAGTGAAAGGCGTGTCTGTCTTTGTCAGACGTGTTAGGGGCTCGGCGAGTCGAGCGAAATCTTTGACGTAGCGCCGGTAGTAGGCACATAAGCCAAGAAATCGTCGAACAGCTTTCTGGTCTTTGGGCGGAGGGAAGTTGGCAATAGCTGTCGTTTTCTCTGGATCCGGCAGGACACCAGCGTGGCTTACGACGTGCCCCAAGAGCTTGAGCTCCGTATAAGCAAAATGACATTTCTCGTTCTTTAACGTAAGGCCAGAGGATGTTATGGCTTGCAAAACAGTTTCAAGGCGCCGAAGGTGCTCCTCGAACGTTGGAGCGAAGACCACAACGTCGTCAAGGTAAACGAGACATGTCTGCCACTTGAGATCTGCAAGTACGGTGTCCATAAGCCGTTGGAAAGTAGCCGGAGCAGAGCAGAGACCAAAGGGCATAGCCTCGAACTCGTAGAGCCCATCCGGAGTAATAAACGCCGTTTTCTCGCGGTCCCTCTCATCAACCTCTATTTGCCAGTATCCGGATTTGAAGTCCATTGAAGAGAAATATTTCGCGGAGCAGAGACGATCCAAAGCATCGTCGATGCGTGGCAGGGGATAGACGTCTTTCTTTGTAACTTTGTTTAGCCGGCGGTAATCCACACAAAACCTCAGCGTACCATCCTTTTTCTTCACAAGAACGACAGGTGCAGCCCATGGACTCCGCGAGGGCTGGATGACATCGTCGCGAAGCATCTCTTTCACTTGGCTGGTGATAGCGGCGCGTTCAGTCGGAGACACTCGGTAAGGGGACTGTCTGAGAGGTGGCACGGTATCGTCCGTAATAATGCGATGCTTGGCGAGATCGGTTCTGCCAACACGTGAAGAGTTGGAGAAGGTCGCCCGATAGCGCTGGAGGAGCTGGTTCACTTGGCGATGCTGCAGTTGAGAAAGCGCAGGGTTAATGTCGAAGTGTAAATCGGTGGTAGGCCTCTCCATTTCGGTCAATGACAGCGTCGCAAGTCCAGAGGCTTTTCGAACATGCGTGATACCGCAAATATGGGCCACTACAGTCCCAGTGCTTAAATGCTGGTGCTCCCCGCCAAAATTTGTGAGTAGGACGTCTGCTTTGCCGTCTTCGAGGCGAACGACTCCTCTGGCTACAGCAAGACTGCGTTCGAAAAGTAAGATCTGTCTACTCTCCACGACACCTTCAAAGTTTCGCAGTGTATTCGCAGCCACAGACGTCATCACGCTGGAACGGGGCGGAATAGTGACGTGATCATCAAGGATGTGCAGTGCTGTCGGTCGCTCTGAAGCACTGTGTATTGCGTTCTCAGTCGATAAGGTCACTGACTTAGTCTGCAGGTCGATAACGGCTCCATTCTCTGCTAAGAAATCCATGCCAAGGATGACGTCGCGGGAACACTGGACAAGTACGACGAAGGTTGCTAAGTACGTTTCTTCTTGCACAGTTACCCTAGAAGTGCAGGTACCGGTCGGCGTTATCAAGTGGCCTCCGGCGGTACGAATTTGTGGGCCTGTCCAGGGTGTAGTCACCTTTTTCAGAGTGGCGGCGAAAGGCCCACTCATCACAGAATAATCGGCGCCGGTATCCACAAGCGCTGTCACGTCGGTTCCGTCCACTGAAATGTTCAGGTCGGCGGTTACGGCTGTGGTGTTGCCGGAACGTCGCGGGGTCCGGTCACGGCTGCGGTGTGGTACTAGCTGATTTCGTGTCGTCGGAGAACTGGAGCGCCGAGGCAGCGGATCATTGTGGGGCGCGTCGTGTCGTCGTGAAACGGAGTGGCCATCCGGTTGCAGCGGTGGAGGAGCTTGAGAATTTCGTCGATGAGCAACCTTCCCTCCAAAGGTTGCCGCGTCTAGTTTTCCCGATGGGGGCTAGGGGAGCGGACCCGCGTCAGGCCGGCATTACCACGTGTCTGCGAGGATTATTGGCTCGGTGAAGGCGACCGCGAGTAGTCATAGGGCGTTCCGGATGATTCAGCCAAGTACGCGTCAATGGCAGGGGGTCGTTCACCACGCTGCGGCTTTCGCGCGTCGGCGCTAAATCCCGGCAGACCCATTCGTCGGTAATAGCAATTGCGGAACAGGTGACCAGCTTCGCCACAGTGGAAGCACAGCGGGCGATTATCGCGAGTGCGCCAGACGTCGCTTTTGCGTGGACGCACCTGAGAAATTTGAGCGGGGGGTGCTTGACGAGTGTATGCATGGGCTGCTTGGTGCTGACTGGGAGGTGGATGCTGACTGGGAGGTGGACAGGCACGACGAGTGACTGCGGCGTAGGTCATGGCCTGCTGTGGTGGCATTGTCGGGAGTGGCTCGGGTGGTTTGAGTGCCTGGTTGACCTCTTCCCGAACCATCTGAGAAAGGCTGGATACTTGAGGGAGTGCTGCCGTCGAAAATAGTTTTTGCAGCTCCTCGCGTACGATGGCCCGTATGGTCTCACGGAGCACGTCAGTGCTACCAGTGTCCGCGATGGCGGCAGCAATAGGGATGGACGGCCGCTCGTAGTGCTTAGATCGCATCTCTAGAGCCCTCTCAATGGTAGTTGCCTCGGATACAAATTCCCCGATGGTCTTGGGTGGACATCGCACTAATCCGACGAAGATCTGTTCCTTAATTCCCTTCATGAGGTAGCGAAGTTTTTTTTCTTCGGACATGTTTGGATCAGCGCGACGGAATAGCCTCGTCATGTCCTCGAAGTAAACGAGGACGCTGTCGTTAGGGAGCTGAACTCTCGTCTGTAGGAGCAGCTCGGCGCGTTCTTTCCGAAAAACGGTGGTGAAAGCTTGCAGGAACTGGTCCTTGAAGGAACTCCACGTTGTGATAGTAGTCTCATGATTTTCAAACCATGTACGAGCTGAACCGTCGAGCGAAAAAAATACATGCTGCAGTTTCTGGTCGTCGCCCCAGCGATTGTACTGGGCTACTCGCTCAAATTTATCTAGCCAGTCTTCCGGGTCGTCGCCGGGAAAGGCTTGGAAGATGGGTATCTCCCGCTGCTGCTGCAACACGAAGGAGGGGGCAGTGGTGTCTACCTGCGTCATTACGGGTGGTTGTGTTGTCTCCGAAGGTGGTGCTGGAGAAGATGGTGGCGGCCTCGCAGTACGAGAAAATTGTAGAGGCGCGAATTCAGGATCAAGCCCTCGAAGCCGTCGGCTACTCTGATGGGTAGGCGTAATCTCGATGGTAGGAGATCCTTGAGGGCTGGAGTCTCGGCTGGTTGGAGGTGTTCGGAGCATGGGTTGCGTTACCCAGCAGCTCCACCAGATGTCACGGTGTGAAGTCTCTGATCAGAAGTCACCGCGGGACACAGGAGTAACAGAAGTCACAGTGCGGCAGGAAACTAGCAGGCCCGCTTCGACAGAAGAACTTCAGTTTCTTCGCCTCGAGAAAACGAACGTCGGTTTCTTCGCCTCGAGGAGGCACACGCTCGCGATCAGCACAGAGGGAAGATAAAGAATGCAGCGTGTCAATATTAGGTGGCAATGAGAGGGAACAAAAGGAGACGAGGGTAGGGAATCTCCCATAAAATCACCAACTTCAGCAAAAATAGAGAAAAAAGTAGATGGTTGCATGTGAACAGTGCGAAACATTAAATATGCTATCAAAGACTATGCATTGGCGGGCTTTGAATTGGTATCGACCACCTGAGATCCTTCAAGGGACGTTGATATCGCACAGCAAACAGCGTTTCTTGTTTTGTTATTTCCCTCCATTGAAATGCGAACACTGTGACGGTAATACGGTCCCATTATCTAGCCACGCGATCATCGGGTCGAGTGGAGGAATATATATATATATATATATATATATATATATATATATATATATATATATATATATATATATATATATATATATATATATATATATATATATATTGTGAAGAGGAAGAAGTGCACGAGGAACATTCCAGCCAGAGGCATCGTGATCGCTGCGCGTGACTGTGTTCGCTGTCGCTGTGTTCGCCGCTGATCTGGCCAGTCCTGCCGATCGGGTCCTGCTGATTTGCTGAATAAACACCCCATCATATTTATATATATATATACCCCCCATATATACATACACCCCCATATATATATATAAAATGTCACACAGCTTTCCCGATTATCTATTTTATTCCAACAGTTTCGGACGGTGGCCCGTCCTTCTTCGAGGAAGAATTGAGAACTCTGGCCCATTAGGAAGAATGAACTCTGGCTCATTAGTAACAAGTATATATATATATATATATATATATATATCGCGGCGGTAAATATCCAAGATGTCTTAGTGAAAATGACGTATCAAATACAGCAATATACGCTATTTCACTGCCACTCGATGAAAGCGCACATCTCGCGCTTTGTATCGCCTAGCCGTGATTGTTCACACCCTTAACTGCTACGGCTTTCAAGCTTGCTGACCAGAAATTAGTGAAGGCAAGAAGATCTAACCGGGAACAACTGCAGTTCTGAACCAGCAGTTGCTAAACGACTACAGGGGGACACGAATTTGGCAGGCATTGGTGCATGCGGCTTGTAAACAGGATGCATTCGGTGCGTGTAGCCAGTGCAACACTTAGACAAAATTAAGGAATGCAAAATTGTGCTAGTTAACCTTTTTTTTTTTCAGTGCACATTTCTATGCTATGCATTAGGGTCACATACACAGAAAGCTTGGACATTTTCTTAGAAAGAACGTTTGAAAGTAATCTTACGACACTTTGTTTAACATCGCAACATCAATAATAATCCGCAGATCTTTCGTTGTCAGGCTTCTAGTTTTTAGGAGATAATTTTCAAAAAAGACTCATTGGTTTCATGGCAGTCTGACGTATTTGGTGTGTCAATCTATGTTCAAACAAGCCTCTTAAAATATTTGGTACTTTGGTCATTATTATTCAGAAAAAAAAAAAAACGCAGGGAATTGGTTTTCTGTGACAGTTTTCAGCCCTCGATGCGAGCGCAAAGTAAAATTTAGAAGCCCACATTGACTACGCACCGGAAGCTTGAGTCATTCCCAATTACGTGTTCAATGACAGTATTCTGTATGATGTCCCACAGTTGCCTCGGAATCAAAAGGTGTCACAGAATACTGCACTTTGCGTGCGTATATTGACCATCCCGGCGCGCCTTCAGAAAATGGTGTGTAATTGGGGCGCTTCCATAGCAATTATTTAACACATTTAACTTTCGATGCTGATGAACTACAATATTATCTAAAATTGATATCGGAGCTCCCAAGCGTTGGTTGGTTGGTTGGTTGGTTGGTTCATAGGAAGGGAAAGGCGCAGTATCTGTCACACTTGCTCTGTGGACACTTGAACCGCGCCGTAAGGGAAGGGATGAAGGTGGGAGTGAAAGTGGATAGAGAGAAGGGGGGGGGGCGTAGTGGAGGGCTACGGAGTAATTTCGACCACCTGGGGATCTTTAACGTGCGCTGACATCGCACAGCACACGGACGCCACTTCGTTTCGCCTCCATCGAAACGCAGCCGCCGAGGCCGGGATGCGTATTTGGGTTTGCTCGGTACGGTGGCTCCGCAAGGGACAAAACGACAGAAGAGACAAAGAAAGCGGGCTGTTCCGACTAGCATCTACCGCCCCCAGGAGCCGAGCAGCCTAGCGATTAGCGGCGCATGCTTTTTCAATGGGCGTCATGTTAGACGCGGCACTAGCTTGAGAGAGCTTATACTACTACTACTACTACTACTACTACTACTAAATAATAATAATAATAATAATACACAAAGTAATATTTCTCTGCTAATGATTATTATTATTAGTAGTAGTAGTAGTAGACGGCCAAATTAACTGGCTAAATATCTTCACAGTTTTAATTAATAGTAATAATAATAATTGGTTCACAGGAAGGGTAAGGCGCAGTATCTGTCACACTTGTGTCTGTGAACACCTGAACTACTCCGAAGCCTCCACTACGGCTCCTCTTTCTCTCTTTCCACGTTAACTCTGTTACGACCGTGCATCCGCATTGGCGCGCTCTATTGTTCGCCTGTGGGCATGAATAAGTGCTGTGGATATGTGGTGATGGTCCAATGGCTCTAAGTGAGCCTGTTTCCAGGAATCCTGTTTTGTAAGCCTGTTTTGCTTTGTGGACACCCTGCAAATGCCAAATTGACCCTGTCAAGAGAACCTCTGGAAAAACACAAAGAAACGTCCCCCTGCGGGAAATAGCAGGAAGTGCTTTCTTTCTTTTGTTCACCCTTCCAGTCGAGAAGTGCTATCCTCCAGTGATGAATGCCTCCTATCCAAAGGAGACGACAGAGTGACACGTCCGCTGACGTACAGGACAAGAAACGAGCAAGGTGATTACGGCCATTAGAGGATTTCCTGGGAATGCCGGACAAGAAAGGAGCATGACGCATACGGCCATTAAATGATTTCCCGGGAACGCAGGAAAGATTTGCAATTGTCGAAAAGGGACAATGCTGGGAGCCGTATGCGGCGCGCACGTGTACTTGGGTTTCTGAGAAGTAAATCCACTTGCCGGAACCAGCCTGTGGTTTCTTTGCTGAAGAATAGAAATGTACCTCCTCTCCTCGCCGTTCCCAAGCTTTTCCCGCCAACAAGTGATCACGCCCAACGAATTAATGCCGGACCAGTCAGTGCCTCAGACCATCAGTGCAGTGATGTGTTCGATTGGATGCCGATATCTGAGGGGCGTGCCCTGGATTTGGTTGGTCAGCATCTTCAGAGAGGGGCTGGACATAGGGGGTTTTAAGGACGCTGCAGAGCACGAAATGTCGCTCTGAGCCCTGGGTAAACGGCTCATCCAGTCGCTTCTCGCTATGAACTCTTAACACTTGCCATTTTGCTGATGTACCCTTCTTTTTCGTGTAAATAATCTTGTAAATAAGTTTCTCAAAGTGCCATTAAACCTGCTTGTACATATTTCACCAACTTCGAAGATTCAATCCTACTTCAACCCCGAGTCTCTGCACGCTACCAAGTGAAGGCCGGGTCGACGTAGCCCCAGCGTCACGACAACTCCCACCTTCATCCCTTCTCTTACTGCGCGGTTCAGGTGTCCACAGACACAAGTGTGACAGATACTGCGCCTTTCCTTTCCTGTGAATCAATTACTATTATTATTAATAATTAAAACTGTGAAGATAATAGTTAGCCAGCTAATTCGCCCGTTACATACAGACAATTCAGTGCCAACCTCGTGAAACGAGTCTTCCTCTATACTACTACTACTACTACTACTACTACTACTAATAATAATAATAATAATAGTAGTAGTAGTAGTAGTAGTAGTAGTAGTAGTATAGGCTTTCTCAAGCTAGTGCCGCGTCCAGCATGACGCCCATTGAAAAAGCATGCGCCGCTAATCGCTAGGCTGCTCGGCTCCTGGGGGCGGTAGATGCTAGTCGGAACAGCACGCTTTCTTCGGCTCTTCTGTCATTTTGTCCCTTGCGGAGCCACCGTACCGAGCAAACCCAAATACGCGGCCGGGATTCGATCCCGGGAACTCCGGCACAGTAGTCGGGCGTCTTACCACTGCACCACCCCGGCGGGGCCCCAAACGTAGCACATTGCGTGGACTCTGGGGGCCCAATGCACAACTTGTCAAAAGCCTTGCGGACTAAGGGAATGTTGCGGAATGTAGGCAACGAAGGCAGCTGACACGCAGCTCTGCAAACGCATGAAAAAAGAAAATCAGAATAGCCGTGAGTGTATTGACAATATGCTGGGATGATAAGAGCAGGAGCCCTTCTTTCTCAAAATACTTTGTTTTAACGAGCTGTGATTACGGGCAAGTATATTATCGTTGATACTGCCGTTTTTGACAAAATGCTGGAATCTAAGGCTGGAAACCTTCTATTCATCTCAGACTCAAACCGCATAGCTTTTGATGACATTACACTACACCTGGGTAGCAGATCCATGAATGAATGAAGCAAAAAAAAAAAAAAAAAAAGCGACTTGTGCGGCGAGTCTGATCACACTAACAATACCAGGCATTATGCAATGGAGACCACTACGTCCCAATTACGTGTTCAATGACAGTATTCTGTATGATGTCCCACAGTTGCCTCGGAATCAAAAGGTGTCACAGAATACTGCACTTTGCGTGCGTATATTGACCATCCCGGCGCACCTTCAGAAAATGGTGCGTAATTGGGGCGCTTTCATAGCAATTATTTAACACATTAACTTTCGATGCTGATGAACTACAATATTATCTAAAATTGATATCGGAGCTCCCAAACGTTGGTTGGTTGGTTGGTTGGTTGGTTGGTTGGTTGGTTGGTTGGTTGGTTGGTTGGTTGGTTGGTTGGTTGGTTCATAGGAAGGGAAAGGCGCAGTATCTGTCACACTTGCTCTGTGGACACTTGAACCGCGCCGTAAGGGAAGGGATGAAGGTGGGCGTGAAGGTGGATAGAGAGAAGGGGGGGGGGGGGGGGGGGGGGCGTAGTGGAGGGCTACGGAGTAATTTCGACCACCTGGGGATCTTTAACGTGCGCTGACATCGCACAGCACACGGACGCCACTTCGTTTCGCCTCCATCGAAACGCAGCCGCCGAGGCCGGGATTCGATCCCGGGAACTCTGGCACAGTGGTCGGGCGTCTTACCACTGCACCACCCCGGCGGGGCCCCAAACGTAGCACATTGCGCGGACTCTGGGGGCCCAATGCACAACTTGTCAAAAGCCTTGCGGACTAAGGGAATGTTGCGGAATGTAGGCAAAGAAGGCAGCTGACACGCAGCTCTGCAAACGCGTGAAAAAAGAAAATCAGAATAGCCGTGAGTGTATTGACAATATGCTGGGATGATAAGAGCAGGAGCCCTTCTTTCTCAAAATAATTTGTTTTAACGAGCTGTGATTACGGGCAAGTATATTATCGTTGATACTGCCGTTTTTGACAAAATGCTGGAATCTAAGGCTGGAAACCTTCTATTCATCTCAGACTCAAACCGCATAGCTTTTGATGACATTACACTACACCTGGGTAGCAGATCCATGAATGAATGAAGCAAAAAAAAAAAAAAAAGCGGCTTGTGCGGCGAGTCTGATCACACTAACAATACCAGGCATTATGCAATGGAGACCACTTGCATGGTTCTCTCCGGGAAGCAAGTGCAGGAACTATTGCAATCATCGGTGACAGGTGTCCAGTCACCGTCTAGCGCACTGGTAGCGGTTTTCATGCGCCCCGCCGTGGTGGCGCTGTGGTGAGGGCGCTCGACCCTATCCACAACAAGAAATTTAACAAGAAGATGACACATGTGCAGTATGTGGTGCAACCACAGAAACAATTGACCATATTATACTCGAATGTAATGGTATCCATCCGGAAGTCGATGCAGGCGCAGTCACTCTTTCTGAAGCTCTGGGGTTTAGAGATACCAGTGGCCGGGTGAATGAACCTGGGGTGGAAGCTAGCAAAATGCGATTGGGAAATTGGTGGCTTGAAAGCAGAAAAGTGGCATAATGTTAGTATTTAACAAAACTTGAAGTTGGGCTAGATGGTGGATGGGATATTCCTTGATAATGTTTTGTAATATTCCTTATATTTTTTCCTCTGTCTTTATGTGATTGTTATGTACTGCGCATGACCCCTTTTCAGCATATATTTGCTGTTATTGCTGCAATAAACCAGATGTGAGTTAGCGCGTGTCCTGTGTCTTCTTCTCTTGTGTGTGTCTTCCTGTGCGCTTTATCTTCAGTCAAATGTTAGTATTGTAGATAGAAAAATTCAATAAATAGAATGATGGTATAGTTAACCAATCTAAAATAATAATTAAGATATAAGGGAAAACATGAGCATGATAGCAACTGCTACTACCCCGTTTCACAGGGGACGCTCAATATATTCCATCCATCCATCCATCGACCGCTGTAGCCAAGGATGCGGGATCGAACCCCGGCTGCGGCGGCCGCTTTTCGATGGAAGAAAAAAAGCAAGGCGCCCGTGTGGTGCGCGATGCCATTGCACATGAAGGATCTGTACATGGTCGAAATTTCCGGAGCCCTCCACTACGGCTTCCCTCATAGCCTGAGTCATTTTGGACGTTAAACTCAACAAGCCTAACCCAACCATTTGGTACATTGATAAGGTGAGCAAACCCAGGTCAATAACGAAGCAATTGAATACATAACGGGTAAGCACCCAGATAATATGGTATCAATCTTTTATAAATTTCTATAGTTAGCCGACATTTCAATCTATTGTTTAGCATAAGGCCTCATTGCAATATAAATTATAATAGAAAGCTTTAGCGCAGCCAAGGCAGCCACACGGCGACTCGCTGTATTTATGATTTGCCTCTCTTATTTAGTACCAGTGATATTGCTAGTACGCTGGCGCTATTCTAAAACTAGAATAACAAGAGATGCAAATGGCTGCTCAGCGCCATTACCGTAGCGGTACTGTGCGCACACTTCACACCAACCGTCAATCGCTCTTTCAGATTTCGACAGGCTCGTGCTGCGCGGAGTCGATAACCATCAGTTGAGACGTCATGAAAAATAGCTTTGCTGGCCTCCATCGCTACAACTCGCTTTTCTGACCGTCAAGCCAGTTTTAGGTCACTCTCGTGCATCTCACGGACAAGCGCAAGAAACTAGTTCGACCGCGCTGGGCGGATCTGAGTACTGCCCTTTCTAGTCCCGTGCGTTGCAGGCGATGTCTGCTAGTTTTATAGCTACAGGGATGTTGAAATGGTGATGCAGATGATCATTGTCCAGACCGCGTTACCGCTGATCTCCTCACTTTTCTAAACAGGTTCTAACAGGTTTCTAAACAGCCTCGCTGGCTGATGTCAATCTAGTGACATTAGTATTGAGACATTTGCAGTGGAGTTGTAACGGGAGTTACTGTACACAGGTGTCGAAATGAAGTGCAATTCGGGGAGTGTTGCCAGTTGGAACTTCTCCAGACTCTGGTCTCTGGTGGACATACTTCCGTTACGTGGCCAACCATAACCTGCAGCTCATAGCCATGGGCATCCCCAGTGCGAAAAACTTATACGCTACAGCATTGTAAATCCAAAAAGGAATTAGTATATTGTACTCACAAGCATATTTTACACTACCCAGTTTCCCTAATTTATAGAGCAGCACATGTTCTTATTGAGCTTACAGCTAGACAGCTTCATATTGCCCCAGTGAAAGAATCCCTGCTTCGCGCCAGTCGCGGGATCTTTGCGACATGAATTTCACTACTCTCTCTCAGAGCTTGCATATAGCATGCTTTCAGTTTACGATTACCTTGGCCACGAAAGTGGTGTTGATTCCCTTCAGGTCGAGGTCACAGGATACCAGTGTTTTGCCCCCTACGAGCACGGGCGGCCTGCAGTTGCCAATCCTGTGCGGCGCTGTGTCCAAGTGGCGCACAGCTCCCTCCGTGATGTTTACCTTCAGGTCGCGGTTGAACAAGCCGGTAGACTTTATCTGCATCGATATTAGGCATGACAGTGTAAGGTGCACCTTCAGTATTAAAACGACAAGCAAAAAAAAGGCAAAATAACTCATATTCGTTGACATTGCACCCTTGTCCGACTGCAGGCATTAATTACGTAAACTACTTTATAATACATTTGATCGCCATCAACCATTAGGTCAGTATTAAATTGCTGGACTCATACCTTCAAATTAACTACGTCAAGCAGAGATGTGCATAAATAGATTGCTAATGCAGTGACTATTAGCTTTATATCATTAGTGAATGTGACCTAGCTTCATCATATCACGAAGGTTACTGAAGTTGTCTTCCTTGCGCTGTCAGTCTGGATTAGCGCCCAAAGCGATTGCGTGGATTTTGCCCCAGCGCCTAAGCCGCTAATGATTATTTCTTGCCTAGCCGCTGTTTATACAAAACTTAAAGCAAACGACGGCGCCACGAGAGCCTTTACTTTGTTGCCTAACTTGTTCTTAAGGGCACTTAAAAAATGCAACTAGTGTAAAATTTAGCAAAAATTAAATTACGACAATTTTTCGCGAAAAAAAAAAAGACACCAGGAATGAAAGCCACAAACGTAATATATCGGACTTCGCAGTCTAGCCGTCAACTTGGCCACCTGAGTTTCTTTTTTTTTTTTTTTTTTTTTTTTTACATGCTGTTTGGCCAAGCCGCAATAAAAATCTAACAAAAATCGCTTACATTTTCCTCTGCCATCATCCGGGAGACGAGTCACTCAAATAACAACTTCTTATTGTGACTTTTACATGTCTAAGCATCTCATATTCTTAAATATAAACTTACCAGCGAATTATATATACTCAGGCTCACCTTAAAGTGAAAGTCAGGGATGGGTGCAAAGGGATACAGCTTGGTGTTTCCCCTAACAAGGGAAGGCATCTTCTGCTGAAAAACCGTGTCCATGAACACGTTGGAGTCCATTATATTTGCCGCCGAGGCTGCAAGAGGCGAAACAGGTGATTACCGACACATAATATGTGTCTACATTATTAGTTGCATGAATAATTTCTTACAAATGTTTTTCTTCGGGGAAAATTTTAATTAGCGTGGAATTTCGTTGCATGCCAGCCACCAAGGCTACAAAAGAAGTTCTATTAGGAGATATATTCAAGTAAACTTTAGGTGTTTTATTCTTTTGAAGTTGAAGAGAATTCGGTACACAGCGACGGAAAGTATACTCGGTGCTATTGACGAAGTTCTCGTGACAAAAGGAAACACAAGCAGTTCGAATTTCTGATGGTTCACTCAAAAACGTTCTGTAAAGAAACCAAAACAAAAATGTCTGTACTAAGCGACGAGTGCTAACATGGCCTATTACAAAGCGCATCAAAGTATTTGTAATGCGAACCCCGGCAGCTTTGTTATTTGTTAATCGCTATGACTCATCGGATTAAGTGCTAAGTTGAGTTGCACTACTTACCATAGACAACGACGGCAGCGAAAATCCCGCAGTATTTATACATCTTGATAGTTGTGAGGCTGAAAAACGTATACAGCCACTTGTTAGATCTCTTTACGTGTGTTTTCCTTTGAAGGACAACAATACTGGGAATAAAGAATCGTTCAGTACCGCTGAATCAGTTAGCGGTCATTATTGATCATTCTACTCGTATGTTTTCGGGCTGTCTACACACTATCCGTCCCATGTGACAATAGACAATAGCAATTATGTCACGATCCACCGATTAGCAAACCCTATATAGCTTTATTGTTTGACACTAAAACCAAATTACTTAAGAGACAATGTGCGCAGGTATTCGTAAGTGGAGCTGTCTTGTTAGTAGACGCTCGCCGAGGCATCTGCAGCCACGGGTAACTACTGTACCTGGTCAAATTGGAATAGTGCGGGAGACAACACGGTGACCTATATTGTATACTCGTACACACTCAAATGCCGTCCCCCCCCCCCCCCCCACTTTTTAAAGTTAATTGCTTAAATGTTTTAAATTTAACAATGTGACGAGATTTGCCTGTAATACACATTTGTCGCTGTAATGCACATTTGTCACCCGTTGATGTAGCAGTTAGTGCTTGCATATCCTCTGACAGCGATGGCGGTGACACAGAACCTCTGCGTCTGTCTCTGCCCCTTTCTATCACGAAAAGCTGCAGCGGCAGAGGGTCTGTTTACCGCGCCCCGAAAGTTGTCACGCCTTTAGAAACGTCCCACTTTGACCAAGATAAGATTTTAGAAAACCAAAACACACAGAAGAAAACGTTAATTATAGACACAGATACTCCTTTCGTGCTCGTGTTAGATATTTAAAACAAAATACTCTGCTCGGACATGGGAACCGCACGCGTAAGCGAGATGAATACGGCAACGGCAAAAAGAGGCCTCCTCCGCGGTAGCGGCGCTCGGCTTACCTTTCTTCCAGCTGACTCCGGCAAGTTATTCCGCCCGACTGAAACGGGAAACTGGCCGTGCGCCGCTGACGCTGTGCGTCTCCACGCGTACGCGACCTTTTTTCTTTGTCTCTTATCTTATCCGGCACGGCGTCGCGCATAATAAGCGGTGCGCGACCTATGGAGCAAACCTCTACCCGCGTGGGCAATCGGGAACCAGTTTCAATACCCCCTTGCTGGCTTCGCGCAAGAGTTGGGCGAGCGTTTTCAGTTGCTTCTCTTTGCACAACGCACTGACAGCCAGAGCTCACGTCACTGTGGCGTATAGAGGCTATTGAAGAGGCGGGCACGAGCGGCGGAGAATGCGATGTGTTGGTACCTGCGGTGGACGGTATCAAAGGCGTCTGCTATGGATAGCAGAATTGTTTCTATCAATTTTCTCTTTAAAGCTATGGACAAGTATGTTGAGTTTAACATGAAGAAGATGTACGGGCATGGACGCCGGAGTGAAGATTGCCAGGATCAGTTTGACCACCTGGGGTTCTTTAACGGCCGCTGACATCACGCAGCATGCGGACAAATCATGCATCGAAATATGCGGCCACCGCAACGGGGCCGACCCTGCAGCCCAGGGATCTGCATTTGAACGCCATATACAATGAGTCACCTAAGCAGATCTGCACAAACTGTTCGTGTTCGAACGTCGACAGGTTGATCCCCCCTTTTGGATTCGAGCTAGCTAGCTGGCGATATTTTGTAGCAAGTGCGAGCAGTGTCAACACCAGTGCAGCAGAGAGTGCCCTCAAAGCCGCATGCCGTTTTGGCAAGTGTACTCCGAAGAGCAAAGCAATTCATTTGCTTTGCTCTTCCTCACCTTCCACAGATTTGGACTGATAACTGGCGGCTCTGTCGTCCGTGTTAACAGTTGCCGGTAACGTAAAACTGACCATAGAAACTCACATCTTTTTCTGGTGGTATTATAGCCGGCTGCTAAACTCAAACAAACAAAAAAAAAAAGATAACGGAAAAGGACAAAAGGATGGTAGGTGGCAGCTCCCAGAAAATTACGAGGTGGGGAGGAGGGGGGGGGGGGGGGGGGGGGGTTCTAACACCGTTCTAACAAAAAAATGGTCGATATGGAACGGTGGCCAAATGCGTTCTCAGCGGGTGTGCTTCCTATCAGCCTCCAATCAAGTCCCATCATATCAACGCAATTATGGCGCCTCTATGAGGTAGAATGCCACGAGTACACATACACAGATATTTGGAATTTTAGTTTATTCGTATACCATTGCACTACTCGGGCGCTTCATCTTTCCCAAAAATCGGTGGTTAAGCAGATGTACTACTTCATCTTTTTTTTTTTTTCATTTTGTTGCTCTTCCGAACTCGTGGATTTGGACATCTCATAGATGCACACTGTGCGTCACCTTCTAAACATATGATGTTGGTATCTATGTCGGCTATTAGCAGGATAACCCATTATTCAAGAGCTCCTCAGCGCGGACAAAATCTGCCGTTGAAATACGAATGTGAGCATACAATACTTTTCTGCATTGAAACTAGCCAACAGGTGAAATTTTATTTTTTAGCAAGAGAAGTTCAAACTAATTTTTTGTGTGTGTTTATTTCATGTTACATTTCCTCAATCAAAAGGAAAAAGTCAGGTCAGTGTGCTATTGTACTCATTTCACCAAATATTGAAGCATATTGGGGCATATTATTCTTAGACGGAGTTTATTGATCTCAGCGCCCCAAAAGGCCTCAGATGGATTATAACCATTCTTCTTCATTGTCCACACCATTCTTTAGCGTATCGTCTGCTTCCGGTCGTCGGCCGTTGAGCGACATCGCCTTGCTTACGTCCGTCACTATCTCGCAGCTCGCAGCTCGCTTGCGATGCTTCACGGGTACCAGACACGTACGACACAAGATGTTGAATTGTGGCAGCTTTACGCTACAGTAAGATAAATCGCATTGCTCGCACCGCCATCCTTTAGGGCCCCCGTCTAGGCCTCATCCTCAAAGTATTTTGGTATGGTTCGCGCAGTACGTTGCAGTCGACGAAAGGATCAACTTGGAACTGTGGTGGAACAGAGTTTAGATATAGATCTCTTGACAAAACTAATGAGGCTCAGTTGTTTTACCTAAAGACATTAAGAACCCATTCTAAAGACATAAAGATGAAAAGATTTACTGTCATCTCATAAGCCTCGGGTGGTGTTATCACTTCGAACTTATTCTGCTCTCGTTTTCAGTCACCCATACCCTGACGCACGATCGTAAAGACTGCCGTGAAGTTCCTTTTCAGCTCTGTGAGGTTACTTTATGGTGTGTATAACAATAGGGAATCAAACAATTAATCTCGCAAAGCACAAGAAGACGACATGCAAACGACTGCTGCTTCCTCTGCCGCAACCACGCTCGCAGACGGCGAAAAGTACCCGTGTCGCAGAGTCGTATATGTGAGCAGCACTATTTCCCGAGCTCCAGTGTCGGCTGCTCGTGCAGCTCCCCGTTCGTTTGCGTCGCTAACACAGCTGCAAGAACGGGCCTGAATAAAGATGCATAAACATGACGCTTGTTCCGTTTCAATGGGCAATAAAATACACTAAATCCTTGCATTCTTAAATATGTGCCGTTTATAGGCACACAAATAAAATACTCCCCATAAGGAGCAAATAAAACATATGCACTGTTGTGTGCCAAGGAACACGTTATTTACCCCCCCCCCCCCCCCCCTCCTCTTATTTTTTGTGTCAATATTGTCCGTACCTAAAAATTTTTGTTATGCAACCGCTATCGAACATCATCTCTTACGCACGCTCCAATGTTGCGAAACTTTCGAAAAATCACAAAGCTTTTTTTTTTTTTTAAATGAGAGGGATTCTTCCAGATTATACGCTGCCTGTAAACTAACTTCATCAGCTGGCATAGACGAAATTAACTCAAAAGTTCTCAGGAATACTCAACACACTGTAGCTACCCTTCTTTGCCATAATTTCCCGCAGTCACTAGAAACCGGTATAGTACCTTGCGACTGGAAAGTTGGAAAAATCATCCCCGTGCACAAAAAAGGCCCTTCCTCGTCTAGTAAGAATTGCCGACCCATATCACTCACTAGCGTTTCCTCTAAATTAATGGAGCACGTAATTTACTCACGCATCATGAACTTTTTGCAGTCTGTCAACTTTTTTCACCCCTGTCAACACGGATTCCTGAAAAACCTATCCTGCTCTACCCAGCTAGCTCTCTTTACTAACGATCAGTTCTAGCATGGATACTAAGACACCGAGAGATGCTGTATTCTTAGATTTTGAAAAAGCTTTCGACAAAGTGGCCCACCAACGCCTCTTATTCAAACTTTCTCGCCTAAACCTTAACCCACTGGTATTGGCTTTGCGACTTTCTTACTAATCGCAAACAGTTTGTATTGGCTAACAACAACACATCGTCCATGTCCCCCGTTACCTCAGGAGTGCCGCAAGGTACCGTATTAGGTCCTCTATTATTCTTAATCTATATTAATGATCTTCCAAAAAATCTATCTTCTACTGTTCGTTTGTTCGCTAACGACTGCCTCATTTACCGGAGCATTACTAACAACAAAGACGCTGACCATCTGCAATGCTACCTAAAACTTGTGGAAAAGTGGTGCGCTAACTGGCTAATAAAAAACGCTAATAAAACAACTATAATCTCATTTCATCGCCGTCAGTTTTACCCTACCCCAAACTACACTATTTGTGGCGCATCGATATCTAATGCATCCACATATAAATATTTAAGAATCAGCATAACACAGGATCTTTCTTGGAACACCCACATTATTAACATAACAAACGATGCTAACGTGTTCTTGGCTTTCTGAAACGCAACTTGCGTCTAGCACCGGCTGCAGTAAAACTTTCCGCTTATTTAACTCTTGTCCGCCCTAAACTGGAATACTCATGCTCTATTTGGGACCCCCAACAAAATAACCTTTCTAAAACACTCGAGTCCGTTCAAAACCGTGCCATACGATTCGTTTATTCGGATTACTCATATCATACGAGCGTAACATCATTGAAAGCAAAAGCTAACCTTCCCAGCCTTGAATCCCGTCGTAAAATAGCCAGACTTTCACTTTTCCA